>NC_053023.1:585299180-585373820 GCF_003073215.2 Triticum urartu | reverse complement strand
GGTTTGCTCTCCACTCGGTAGGATTTTTCAAACTTAGGCGAGTGCTGACTGCAGCTAAGTCTCTTCGTAGGAGAACTTAGGCGAGTGCTGGACTGCAGCTAAGCCCCCGAGTGGGAGGTTTGCTCTCCACTCGGTAGGATTTTTCAAACTTAGGCGAGTGCTGACCGCAGCTAAGTCTCTTCATAGGAGAACTTAGGCGAGTGCTGGACTGCAGCTAAGCCCCCGAGTGGGAGGTTTGCTCTCCACTCGGTAGGATTTTTTTTTGAACTTAGGCGAAACGGATTCGCGGCTAAGTCACCCACTGGGGGTTTTCGTACGTAAACAAAAGTGTCAGCAATCATTGGAACACTCTTGACTTTGATAAAAATGAACTGCGGAAGTTTCTCTTATTACATCTTTATAAGGAGGAACTTAAGTGTAAAAGTTGTGGAGCAGCTCCGCGTTCCAAGCTCGCGGCTCGTCGATCTGGCGATCAATATTGTAGAGGTGATATGCTCCGTTGTTGAGGACTCTGGTGATGACGAAGGGGCCTTCCCAAGTAGGAGCAAGCTTGTGAGGTTTCTGTTGATCCACTCGGAGGACCAAATCTCCTTCTTGGAAGGCTCGACTCTTCACATGCCGGGCATGGAATCGACGCAAGTCTTGCTGATAAATGGTCGATCTGATCATGGCCATCTCTCTTTCTTCTTCCAGGAGGTCTACTGCATCTTGCCGAGCCTGTTCTGCTTCATCTTCGGTGTAAAACTCGACTCGGGGAGCGTTGTGAAGGAGATCACTTGGCAGAACGGCTTCGGCTCCATAAACAAGAATGAATGGGGTTCTTCCAGTCGACCGGTTAGGGGTAGTTCTCAATCCCCACAGAACTGGCAGAAGCTCGTCGACCCAGGCACCTGCCGCGTGCTTGAGATCACGCATTAGTCGAGGTTTTAGTCCTTTGAGGATCGGACCATTTGCTCTTTCAGCTTGTCCATTCGACTGCGGATGGGCGACTGATGCATAGTCGACTCGAGTGCCTTGAGAGGCGCAAAAGGCTCTGAACTAGTCTGAATCGAAGTTTGACCCATTGTCAGTGATGATGCTGTGAGGGACTCCATATCTGAATGTTAGTCCTCTGACGAAACTAATAGCAGTGCGAGCATCGAGGTTCTTGATGGGTTTAGCTTCAATCCATTTGGTAAACTTGTCGACTTCCACAAGCACATGGGTGAAACCGCTCCTGCCTGTTCTCAGAGGACCGACCATGTCCAGTCCCTAGACAATGAAGGGCCAGACGAGTGGAATGGTCTTCGGGCCTGATGCGGGCTTGTGGGACATGTTGGAGTAGAACTGACACCCCTCACACTTGTCAACTATCTCCTTCGCCATCTCATTTGCTCTTGGCCAGTAAAATCCCGCTCGGTATGCTTTGGCCACAATGGTCCGAGAGGACGCATGGTGACCACAGGTCCCCGAGTGGATCTCATCAAGGATCATCTGACCTTCTTCCGGTGTTATGCACTTCTGAATGATTCCAGTCGCGCTTTCTCTGTACAACTGTCCTTTTATGATTGTGAAGGCCTTGGATCGACGGACGATCTGTCGAGCCTCTTCTTCGTCCTCCGGGAGTTCTTTTCTTAGGATATACGCGATGTATGGTATCGTCCAGTCAGGAGTGATCGCCAAGACTTCCATGATTAGGTCGACCACGGCAGGAACTTCGACTTCAGTCGGATCTGTGGCACTTTTCGGCTGCGGGGTTTCTTCTGTGAAGGGATCTTCTTGGACTGACGGTGAGTGGATGTGTTCCAGGAACACGTTGCTGGGAATGGCTTCCCTCTTGGAGCCTATCTTTGCCAGATCATCGGCTGCCTGATTTTTCAGTCGGGGAATGTGATGAAGCTCCAACCCCTCAAATTTCTTTTCTAGCTTTCTTACTGCGTTGCAGTAACCGGTCATAGCCGGACTTCTAACGTCCCACTCCTTCATCACTTGATTAATCACTAAATCCAAATCGCCATAGACCATGAGGCGGTGGACGCCGAGTGAAATGGCCATGCGCAACCCATACAAAAGTGCTTCATACTCTGCTTCATTATTGGAGGAGTCAAAGTGAATCTGGAGAACATATCTGAGCTTATCTCCTCGGGGGGAGACTAAGACTACTCCCGCGCCGGAACCACTAAGCATCTTAGATCCCTTGAAGAACATGGTCCAGTGCTCCGAGTGAACTTGAGTCGGAAGTTGCTGTTCAATCCACTCGGCGATGAAATCTGCGATTGCTTGGGACTTGATAGCCTTCTTTGCCTCGAACTTGATATCTAAGGGAAGGAGTTCAATCGCCCACTTGGCCACTCGACCAGTTGCATCTCTGTTGTGCAGAATCTCCGACAGTGGGGCGTCGCTGATGACTGTAATGGAGTGGTCAGAGAAGTAATGTGCAACCTTCTTTGTGGTCATGTAAATCCCATATACAAGCTTCTGGTAATGGGGGTATCTTTGTTTCGAAGGGGTCAAAACTTCAGACACGTAATAGACAGGGCGCTGAACTCTGAAGGCCTTTCCTTCCTCTTCCCGCTCGATCGTAAGTACTGTGCTGACAACTTGTCCTGTGGCTGCAATATAAAGTAGCAAAGGTTCTTTGCTGATTGGGGCAGCAAGCACCGGCTGGGTGGAGAGCAGAGCTTTGAGATCTGCGAACGCTGCATCAGCTTCTGGAGTCCACTCGAATTTGTCAGACTTCTTCATTAGTCGGTAAAGAGGCAACGCCTTTTC
Organism: Triticum urartu; assembly: GCF_003073215.2. Taxonomy (NCBI): domain Eukaryota; kingdom Viridiplantae; phylum Streptophyta; class Magnoliopsida; order Poales; family Poaceae; genus Triticum; species Triticum urartu. Next base: position 585,371,069 of record NC_053023.1, on the reverse strand, counting down.
ACCGAGACGAGAAATGAATCGACTTAAAGCGGCCAAGCAGCCTCTAAGCTTTTGGACATCGTGCACGCGTACAGGACGCTTCATCCGGAGTATGGTGCCAATTTTCTCAGGATTGGCGTTGATCCCTCGTTCGGAAACGAGAAAACCGAGTAATTTTCCACCTGGAACTCCGAATGTGCACTTTGATGGATTGAGCTTTATATCGTACCTCCTGAGATTGGCAAAGGTTTCAACAAGGTCAGCCCGCAGGTCGGAACCTTTTCGGGACTTGACCACGATATCGTCCATGTATGCCTCCACATTCCGACTGATTTGAGTGAGTAAGCACTTCTGAATCATTCTCATGAACGTGGCTCCGGCGTTCTTGAGGCCGAAAGGCATGGTGACGTAACAGAAGCACCCGAATGGAGTGATGAAAGCTGTTTTGATCTCGTCGGGCCCATACAGACGGATCTGATGGTACCCGGAATAGGCATCTAGGAAAGACAATCTCTCGCACCCCGCAGTCGAGTTGACTATTTGGTCGATGCGAGGGAGGGGAAAATGATCTTTCGGGCAGGCCCGATTGATATGCTTGAAGTCAATGCACATGCGGAGTGACTTGTCCTTTTTGGGGACCATGACGACATTGGCGAGCCACTCGGAGTGGTAAATCTCTCGGATGAACTCTGCTGCTAAGAGCCGAGCCACTTCCTCGCCAATGGCTTGCTTCTTCTGGACGGCGGACCGTCGAAGATGTTCCTTCACAGGCTTGAATTTTGGGTCGACTCGTAGACGGTGCTCAGCCAGCCCTCTGGGAACTCCAGGCATGTCAGAGGGTTTCCATGCGAAGATATCCCAGTTCTCACGGAGGAGCTGGATGAGCGCTTCTTCCTATTTGGAGTCGAGCGTCGTCGAGATGTGAGTTGGAGCAGCGTCGGGGTCGGTCGGGTGAACGTGGACTGTCTTTGTTTCACCAGCCGACTGAAAAGCCGATTCTGAGGCGGGCTTCTTGGCTCGCAACAATTCACTCGGATCGGCAGTCTTTTGGTACTCTTTCAGCTCGACTACTGCCATCTGAGCGTCTGCAATCTTTGAGCCCTTCTGAAAGCATTCTTCCGCCTTCTTCCGATTGCCTGTAACAGTGATCACGCCTTTGGGGCCAGGCATCTTCAGTTTGAGATACACGTAACATGGTCGGGCCATGAAGCGTGCGTAAGCTGGCCTACCCAAAATGGCGTGATAGGCACTCTGGAAGTCCACAACTTCAAATGTCAACCTTTCCTTGCGGTAATTCTTCGAATCACCGAAAACTACATCGAGAGCAATCTGGCCGAGCGACTCGGCTTTCTTTCCAGGAATGACTCCATGGAATCTCATGTTGCTGGTACTAAGTCTGGACATCGAAATGCCCATCCCTTTCAAAGTCTCAAAGTACAGTATGTTCAGGCCACTGCCGCCGTCCATCAATACTTTGGTCAGTCGAGTGCCTTCGACAACTGGGTCGACCACCAAAGCTTGCCTCCCGGGGGTGGCAATGTGCATCGGGTGATCCGACTGGTCGAATGTGATGGCAGTCTGCAACCACTTCAGGTAATTGGGTGTTGCCGGGGCAACCATGTTCACCTCACGGTTAATGACTTTCAGTCGACTCTTGCTCTCAACATCGGCAAAAATCATCAGGGTGGAGTTGATCTGGGGGTATCCATCGTCACTGTCTTCTTTGTCTTCAATCCTGTCCTGCTCTTTCTCCTTATCTTTGGGCTGCTTGCCCTAGAACTGCTGGATCAGGAGCCGGCACTATCGAGTGGTATGCTTTGGGTAAATAAAATTACCCTCTTCGTCTTTCTTGGTGTGGATGTGACACGGTAAGTCCAAAACATCATTCCCGTCATGATCTTTGACCTTTTTGGGCTTCCAGGTGCCCTTGGGTTTCCCCTTGAAGTTTCCCTGGGCAACGGCCAGGGCCTCCCCGGGAGCAGCTGGCTCGGCCTTCCGCTTCTGTTTCCGAGTGGAGTTTCCTCCAGTTTCCTGGGCGACTTCTTTGAGCTTGCCGCTTCGGAGTCGATCTTCGTCTTCACCATTAGCGTACTTGGTGGCGATCTCCATCATCCGATTCAGAGACATCTCTCCAGTTCGACCGAACTTCAGATTCAACTCTCTGTATTTAACGCCCTCTTTGAAAGCGCAAACTGCTTGATGATCTGGCACGTTCTCAACCGTGTGGTGCAGCGTGATCCACCTCTGGATGTAATCCCTCAGTGTTTCATTCGGCTTCTGCACGCAAGACTGTAACTCTGTGAGGCCCGCATGTCGTTTGCATGTGCCTTCAAAGGTCGTGACAAACACTCGGGAGAGGTCCTCCTAGGTGTAAATGCTGCTAGGTGCCAACTGATTCAACCACGCTCTGGCTGAGCCCTCCAACATAAGAGGCAAATGCTTCATGGCCACTTCATCATTGCCACCGCCAATCTGTACAGCTACTCGGTAATCTTCGAGCCAAGTGTCAGGCTTGGACTCGCCGGTGAACTTGCTGACTCCAGTTGCCAGCCTGAAATTGGGAGGAATCACTGCGGCCCTAATGGCTCGACTGAAACACTCTGGCCCTGAAACACGTACTCTGCTGTTGCTGGCGGGTGCATCTCTGTTGTGGCCCTCTCGATGAGCCATGTTCCTGTCGACCAAACCTTGAACGAGGATAGACCTCGCATCAAAGCCTGAGTCTCTGGGGTCGACTGGAATCCTCTGCCCAACAATGTGAGGGCGTCTGTCATCTTGCCGTCGAGGCGCATATGACCCGCTACTCGGGGGAGGGGTTGGCACTCGACGTCGATCATCTCGATCGAATCGGCGATCATACTGCTCATTCCTCCGGTACTGATCATGCCAGTCATCACGTCCCTCGCGCCTCGGGGGCGATCTCGGGCTGTGGGCCGACTGGACAGTGTCTGCCGCAACGGATCGACTGTGGATCCTATCTTGCGACTGAGAAACGGCGGAATTCTGGTTTCCTGCCGCCTGGAGCAATGCTCTGATCTGCAACAAGCCCCTGCCTGCCTCTGACTGGGATGGCTGAATTGATTCTGCTATACGGGCTGCGGCGGCCAAATTCTGAACTGGGGTTCGATATACCTGAGGCGGTGAGAAGGGCCGGCGCTGACTGGACTCGGGAGCTAACGGACGTCGACTGGACTCGGGAGCCCGCCGACGCGCTTGCTCGTCGAGTATTCGCTGGAGATTCTCCAGTCGAGTGCGCTCGGCCAGGTTAGCAAGGCGCACGTCCTCCAAGGCCCGGGCCTCGGGGGTTTCTCTGGCAATAGGAGTGTGGAGTGCGTCCATGTTCCGGCGGCAAAGCTCCTCCCGCTGTAACGACGTGAGAGGTTCGGGCAGATACTCATCGTTTGAACGCGACGGGTCGCCTCCGCCCGTAGCTCCGTCAGCGCGAGGGAAACCAGGGGGACTGTGTGTCCCATCGACTGCCAGAACCTCAGCCGCTGGGTCACTGCTGTCGCACTCGGATGCGGTCCCCATGGAGCTAGTCGATAGGTCGAACAGGCCATAGAGGGACTCGACGGGCTCGATTGCCGCAACTTGTGGGGCGGCCGACTGGCGGGCCATGGCGTGCCTCACCCACCGCTGAAGTCTCGACCGACCGGAGTGCTTGCGTTGGTGGGAGACAGGGCGGGGAGACGACGCAGGGGTCGACCGATACTGGGTCGACGGCTGCCGCAGGAGGACGCCGCGAATGCATGCACGGAAGTGCGTCGCGCCGTGGACGGGGAGCGCGTTGATGTCGAGTGGTGCCTCCTGAAGCCAGGCGGAGTCATCGGCGATGAAGGTGAGCGCGCCAAGACGGATCTCGCGGCCCTCCACCAAAAATCCACAAAAAACCATGATCAAAGGGATCGGAAAAGATCGCAACTTCTCCAACTAAGCGCTAAGATTCCTGCCCCACGGTGGGCGCCAACTGTCGTGGTTCTAACTCTGACAGTGATGTAGGGGGGTGAGTATGGAGAGGCTAGATCCTAGCTATTGGGAAGTTGTTACACGCGAGGTTTACGAGTTCAGGCCCTTCTCGGAGGAAGTAATAGCCCTACGTCTCGGAGCCCGGAGGCGGTCGACTGGATTACACGTGTATGGATTACAGGGATGCGAACCCTTCCTACTGAGGAGGGGGTGGCTTATATAGAGTTCGCCGGCCCCCTCCTACCCTCAGTAATGCAGGGTTTAAGGTACATTTAAGATTAGGCGTTACTGGTAACGCCTCTAGTAAAGTGCTATAAAGGCCATGAAGACTACTTAACAGCTGACCGTTTGCTTATGGAGTGACTGTAGGTCTCCTGTCAGTCGAGTGATTAGCTTCATGGTCGAGTGGTAGTTTCTTGGTCGAGTGTCTTGAGTCTGTCGAGTGGAATACCTTCAAGTCGATTGATAGGTGACTTCTTCTAGGGATGTCCTTGGGTAGGGCTCTTTGGACGGGTCCGTGCCCCTACCCTAGGTACATAGCTTCATCAGGAGGGGTGTGGCGTACCGCAAAACGGGACTCCACGGGATACTGTTCATCTCCACCGTCGACCTCCTCCAGCCTCCATGGGCTCCTGTTCATCCAGCCTCCACCGCGCGCTACTCCACCGGCTACTGTTCAACCACCCCTCCACCGTCTACTGTTCATCCAGCCCTCCACACCACGGGGTCCTGTTCAACCACCCCTCCACGGGCACCCCTCCATCGTATATTGTTCATCCAGCCCTCCACACCACGGGGTCCTGTTCATCCACCCCTGCACGGGCACCCCTCCACCGTCTACTGTTCATCCAGCCCTCCACCACACCACGGGGTCCTGTTCATCCAGAGGTGAAAGGATCGAGAAGAGGTGTCTAGAGGGGGGTGATTAGACACTAAGTGCCAAAAGTTGCAGTTTTTAATATTCTTAAGTTTAAGTGGAGTTTAAGCACAAGTTTAACAAACACAATACATATCAAGCAAGCATGCAATGAGTATATGAGCAGCGGAAAGTAAAGCATGCAACTTGCAAGAATGTAAAGAGAAGGGTTTCGAGTATTCAAACGCAATTGGAGACACAGATATTTTTGTCATGGTTCCGTAGGTGGTGCTATCGTACATCCACGTTGATGGAGACTTCAACCCACGGAGGGTAACGGTTGCGCGAGCCCACGGAGGGCTCCACCCACGAAGGGTCCATGAAGAAGCAACCTTGTCTATTCCATCACGGCCGTCGCCCACGAAGGACTTGCCTCACTACCGGTAGATCTTCACGAAGTAGGCGATCTCCTTGCCCTTACAAACTCCTTGGTTCAACTCCACAATCTTGTCGGAGGCTCCCAAGTGACACCTAGCCAATCTAGGAGACACCACTCTCCAAGAAGTAACAAATGGTGTGTTGATGATGAACTCCTTGCTCTTGTGCTTCAAATGATAGTCTCCCCAACACTCAATTCTCTCTTACAGGATTTGGATTTGGTGGAAAGAAGATTTGAGTGGAAAGCAACTTGGGGAAGGCTAGAGATCAAGATTCATATGGTTGGAATGGAATATCTTGACCTCAACACAAGTGTAGGTGGTTCTCTCTCAGAAAATGTGTATTGGAAGTGTAGGTATGTTCTGATGGCTCTCTCCACGAATGAAGAGTGGGTGGAGGGGTATATATAGCCTCCACACAAAATCTAACCGTTACACGCAATTTGCCAAACTCGGTGGGACCGAATGGTTAAACTCGGTCGGACCGATTCAGTAGACCTAGTGACCGTTAGGATTTTCGGTGGCACTGAGATGCAACTCGGTAGGACCGATATGGTTAGGGTTAGGGCATAACATAATCTCGGTGTGACCGATTACACAAACTCGGTGGGACCGATTTTGGTAATAAGCTAACCAGAGAGTTGGTCAGGCAAACTCGGTGAGACCGATTACACAAACTCGGTGGGACCGATTTTGGTAATAAGCTAACCAGAGAGTTTGCATTGTAATCTCGGTAGTACCGGTTGCTCAAACTCGGTGAGACCGATTTTGGTAATGGACATACACAGAGAGATTACAATCCCATCTCGGTGAGACTGAGATCCCTATCAGTGAAACCGATTTGCTAGGGTTTGTGGCAGTGGCTATGATATCTAAAACTCGGTGGCGCCGGATAGATGGAATCGGTGGGGCCGAGTTTGAATTTTGGTTTAGGTCATATGTGGGTGTGGGAAGGTAGTTGAGGGTTTTGGAGCATATCACTAAGCACTTGAGTAAGCAAGCCATTAAGCAACACCTCATCCCCTCTTGATAGTATTGGCTTTTCCTATAGACTCAATGTGATCTTGGATCACTAAAATAGAAAATGTAGAGTCTTGATCTTGAAGCTTGAGCCAATCCTTTGTCATTAGCATCTTGAAGGGGTTCCACATCCTCTAGTCCATGCCACTCCATTGTTGAACTTATCTGAAACATACTAGGTAAAAGTGTTAGTCCAACAAGAGATATGTTGACTTTGATTACCAAAACCACCCAGGGAGCACTTGTGCTTTCAATCTCCCCCTTTTTGGTAATTGATGACAACATACATCAAAGCTTTAGATAAAGATATAGAGAATAGCAAGTAAAGCTTTGGAAAGACATGTAACATGCATAAGCTCCCCCTACATGTATGCAATCATGTGAATATTGAATATAGGAGCATGTGAATGCGTAAACATGACAGAGTAAGCAATGTGTTACATGTATCTTGGCTATATGCATCAGAGGAAATGATGTGAATGTGAGAAATGTGCCTTCATGCTCATGAGTCCTTCTTGCAAACAGTATGTACATCAGCAAGAACTTCTCATTCACATGACTGTGATGCATATACTTACCTTGTGGTCTTGAGTTGGCTTAGGATGGGATGAACCTGCGCAAACAAGGTTAAATAACACAGATACACCTACTAACCAGAGCAAGCAAGAGAAACCACAAGAGAACCAAGACTGGGATGACATGTAGTGTGAGTAATAAGTACCACATTGGATATAGACATGTCCCCAAAGGTAAAGATATGCAATGAAATCAGAGATTTCCTTCCCTTAGATGTCTTGCTCCCCCTGAATCTGCATGGGATATTGAGAGAAGATAGGGAACAGAAAATCAGAGCAACAAAAAAGGAACAACAGAGCTTGAGCTAAAGCAAGCAACCAAACATGTCTTTCGCCTCTTAAAGACATGTGACATCTCTCCTCTTGAACACCAAGCATCTGGGGTCTTTGATGATACTACTTTCTCCCCCTGAGTATTCTCTCTTTCTCCCCCTATAGAAAGGATTAAGCTTTGATGTGATCTCTCTCTCCCCCTTTGACATCAATTTCCAAGAAGGGCTCTTCTGGACATGTGATACAAATGGGTTGGTCCTCGAGTCACAGAGCAAAGCAGCATGTCTAATATGATGCTGGTAGAGGACAAGAATCATTGAGTGGAGCTGGAGCAAACAGAAATCGGGAATAAGTGGCAAGTTGGTTTTCCTGTGGTGGAATCGGTGACTCCGAGTTGTGTGCTTAGGTTGCACCGAAAGATTTCGGTTGGGCCAAAGAGAACAAACCGGTGTGACCGAGTTCATTAGAGTGAAACCACTTGTCACCTCAGCTCACTAGTCAAGTAAGATCTCACAAGGATATGCAAGGAATTTACTAAAAGATTTGCAATGAATTGGATGCAGAAAATGCAGAACAAAATGAAAGAAAAGAAACTAAAAGTTCTAGATGAAGTGCAAGAGACAAAAGCACGGAGAGACACACGAGAACTTCATCTAGAGATGGTCGGCGACAAAGTCACCTATGTTAGAGTATATTGACTTAGGAGTCAAGTGAGAGCACTTGATCATAGGTCATACTCATCGTTTAAGCTCAAAATGGGGTTACCATTTTTTGTTTAAGCCTTTTGATGTATTCACATCTTGTCGAGTTGCTTTGACTCATGACTTGGAGTAAAGCTTCTCTAAGATGGAATAACATACCTTGGGTGGTGGTGTTGATCTTGCTCATGTAGTTGAACTTGTGCGGGTTGCTCAAGGTTGATGTACTTCATCAAGGGTTGGGAGCACCACTTGGAGTTTGAGTTCATATACCTACATGGGTTAGCTTTGCAAGGAAGAGCACTTCTGTATCCAAAATGACAATCATGAGACTCAACATAGAATTTGCCAAAGGATATGTTTGAATGGTTTCGTGCTTCCTTGTCTTCAACCACCATTGTGTAGAGACTTGGTGATGTAGAGATTGCTCAAGATGTGAGTGAGTTGCAATCTCATAGATTTAGATTCAAGGATTAGTCATAGGCTCATGCCCCGCATGTATCAAATGGAGTTCCTACTCCAAGTTTGAAGCACAAATGATGTTCAATTCACCTCTCAACCTGCAAAACACTTTCTCATCAAGTGGTTTAGTGAATATATCCGCCAATTGCTTATCGGTGCGAACATGCTTAAGGTTAATGTCCCCTTTTGCAACATGATCTCGAACGAAATGATGACGAACTTCAATATGCTTCGTTCGAGAATGTTGCACGGGATTGTGAGCAATCTTAATGGCACTTTCATTGTCACATAGCAATGGAACATGTTTCACATATATCCCATAATCTTTAAGAGTTTGGGTCATCCAAAGTAATTGAGCGCAACATGAACCAGCGGCAATGTATTCCACTTCGGCGGTGGATAAGGATACCGAGTTTTGTTTCTTGGAAGACCAAGACACAAGAGATCTACCAAGGAATTGACAAGTACCCGAAGTGGATTTTCTATCAACCTTGTCTCCGGCATAGTCCGAATCGGAGTAGGCAACAAGATCAAAAGCAAACCTCTTAGGATACCAAATGCCAAAATTTGGTGTATGGATTAGGTATCTCACTATCCTTTTCACAGCCTTAAGATGACACTCTTTAGGAGCAGCTTGATATCGTGCACACATGCACACACTTAGCATAATATCGGGACGAGAGGCACATAGATATAACAATGAACCAATTATAGAGCGATAAACCTTTTGATCAACCGGTTCACCATCTTTGGTCAAATCAAGATGTCCACTAGTAGGCATGGGTGTAGTCATACCTTTGCATTCTTGCATATTGAACTTCTTGAATAAGTCCTTGGTGTACTTCATTTGAGAGACAAAGGTACCTTCCTTAGTTTGCTTGATTTGCAAACCGAGAAAGAATTTGAGTTCACTCATCATAGACATCTCAAACTTCTCCGACATTAGCTTTCCAAACTTCTCACTAAAATGAGGGTTAGCTGAACCAAATATGATATCATCAACATAAATTTGGCACACAAATAGTTCTCCATTAACCCTTTTAGTAAAAAGAGTAGAATCAATTTTACCAATTTCAAAGCCTTTTTCAATAAGGAACTTGGTCAAGCATTTATACCATGCTCTAGGAGCTTGTTTAAGACCATAAAGGGCTTTGTGAAGTTTGTAAACATGATTAGGTTTCTTAGGATTGGCGAAGCCGGGAGGTTGCTTAACATAAACTTCCTCCTCGGTTTTGCCATTTAGAAAAGCACTTTTAATGTCCATTTGGTACAAGGTGATATCATGGTGATTAGCATAAGCAAGTAAGATGCGAATGGACTCAAGTCTAGCAACGGGAGCATATGTCTCACCATAGTCCATACCTTCAACTTGTGTGTAGCCTTGGGCGACGAGACGTGCTTTGTTGCGAACCACTTGTCCGTCTTCATCTTGCTTGTTGCGAAACACCCATTTGGTACCAATGATGTTGTGGTTGTTGTCGGGCTTCTCGACCAATGTCCACACTTGATTTCTCTCAAAGTTGTGTAGCTCTTCATGCATAGCGTTTATCCAGTCCGGATCCTCCAATGCTTCTTCAACCTTCATAGGTTCAATGCTAGAGATGAATGAGTAATGTTCACAAAAGTTAGCTAAACGAGTTTTAGAGTGAGTGATTCTCCCGGTTTGGATATCATTGTAGATTTGCTCCACGGGATGATCCTTAGCATTTCTTGCTCGAACTGGTGAAAGCTTTTGCTTGGGTCGGGGTGGAACATCCTCTTCATCTTGTTCTTCTTCTTGGCCTTCTTCATTGTTGACGTTTTCATTCTCTTGTCGTGGTGGAGAAGGAGGTTGTTGATGTTCATCTTGGTGTGCTTCCTCGTTTTCTTCATCTTGCCGTGTCCCACTTGTGGATGCTTTCGTATCAACTCTTGGTTCACCTTGTCGTGAGGTAGAAGATTCCACTTGGACGGACGAGGTACTCTCCTTCACTTCCGTTGGACGAATCTTGCCAATGGACAAGTCTTGAATCGCCTCCGAAGGGTCTTTGTCTCCTACATCAATTGGCAATTGCTCTACTTGCGAGCCGTTAGATTCATCAAACTTCACATCTACCGTCTCTTCAACATTTCGGGTGAAATTGTTGTAGACACGTTAAGTGTGAGAGTTTGAGCCATAACCAAGTAGGAAACCTTCATGAGATTTAGGAGCAAATTTAGAATGACGATGCTTATCAAGAATGTAGCACTTTGAGCCGAATACTCGAAAGTATCCAACTTGGGGTAATTTGTTACCGGTGAGGAGCTCGTATGCCGTCTTGCCGAGTAGCTTGTGAAGATACAAGCGATTTGTTGCATGACAAGCTGTCTCATCCGCTTCCGCCCAAAAGTGCTTTGGCGTTTTGTACTCATCAAGCATCGATCTTGCCATCTTGATAAGAGTCCGGTTCTTCCTTTCAACAACTCCATTTTGTTGAGCTGTGTACGTAGCCGAGAACTCGTGTGAAATCCCTTCTTCGTCAAGAAAGGTGTCCACATTTGCGTTCTTGAACTCCATTCTGTTGTCGCTCCAAACCTTCTTGATCTTCACGCCAAACTTATTTTGGGCCTTCCTAGCGAAGTTTTTGAAGATCTTTTGGACCTGCGATTTGTCATCAAGAAAGAACACCCACGTAAATCTTGAAAAATCATCAACTATGACTAGACCAAATGAGTTACCACCGAGACTCTTGTAGGCATTTGGACCAAAGAGATCCATGTGAAGTAGCTCGAGTGGTCTTCTTGTGGTCATGATGTTCTTCGCGCGGTGACTTCCTCCAACTTGTTTCCCTGCTTGACAGGCACTACAAAGTCTATCCTTGTCAAATATGACATCTTTTATTCCAAGGATATGATCACCCTTAATAAGCTGATCAAGATTTCGCATACCAACATGACCTAGTCTTCTATGCCACAACCAGCCTTTAGAAGATTTGGTAATTAAGCAAGTTCTAGGTTGAGCCTTTTTAGTGAAATCAACAATGTAAAGATCTCCTCTACGTATACCGGTAAAGACCATTTTATGATTGTCTCTACGAAACACTTGGCAATCTACTACAGTGAATAAGACATTGAAACCGAAATCCGCAAGTCTAGAAACTGAAAGTAAATTGTATCCAAGGGATTCAACGAGCATGACATTTTGTATGGAGCTATCATGTGAGATGGCCACCTTACCAAGGTCAACCACCTTACCCTTTGAATTATCACCAAAAGTGACATATTTTCGAGGGCCGTCGTTTTCAGCAAGCTCACGGAACATATCTTTATCTCCGGTCATATGATCAGTACATCCACTATCAAGGACCCATTCCTTTCCTCCAGCCATGTAGCCGCGAAGATTTGCCATAAGACCAAAATGCCTCATTGCATCATCAAGATCATAGTCACTATCATCATCTTCATCATAGTATCCATGTTCAACATCATCTTGTGATTGATCAATTCCTAGAGAGGGTAATTCATTAGATAAATGATCATCACAATGGTTACCTTTATGAATTCTAATAGCTTCGGATATGATATCGCTAATGATTCCAACATTTCCTTTAGCACGCATGAGATTGGTAAGCTCAAATAGACAATCACCAAAGCTAGGATCACTAGAGTTCATCTTACTCAAGGCAATAGACTTATGGAGAATTTCGTCTAAATCTTTCAAGGAATAATCTGGAAATCGTTCCTCAAGAAATCTCCATATGGTGTAGGCACACTCGAGAGTAGGCAAACATCTAATCAAGTTTCTAGGCAAGCCTCTAATGATGAGCTCAACAGTTCTAAGATTGCGAATCATGTCAATATCTTCATCTAGGGTAGGGTGCAAAGGATCAACATGAGGTGCACAAGGGCTAGTAATGTACTTGTTCAAATGATATTCATTGAAAATCACAAGCATTTCATTTTTTCACTCATGAAAATACTCTCCATCAAGAATAGGCACTCTATGTCTAAGACTCCCCAAAGTAGACACATCCATCTTCCTCCAATGGTGTTTAAACCAAGGCAATGGAGACCAAAGCTCTGATGCCAATTGATTTTCTTATTTATACCTGTTCTACTTTTTTTCTGTTCTGGCTCGATCGAGAAGAGGTGTCTAGAGGGGGGTGATTAGACACTAAGTGCCAAAAGTTGCAGTTTTTAATATTCTTAAGTTTAAGTGGAGTTTAAGCACAAGTTTAACAAACATAATACATATCAAGCAAGCATGCATGCAATGAGTATATGAGTAGCGGAAAGTAAAGCATGCAACTTGCAAGAATGTAAAGAGAAGGGTTTGGAGTATTCAAACGCAATTGGAGACACGGATGTTTTTGTCGTGGTTCTGATAGGTGGTGCTATCGTACATCCACGTTGATGGAGACTTCAACCCACTGAGGGTAATGGTTGCCAAGTCCACGGAGGGCTCCACCCACGAAGGGTCCACGAAGAAGCAACCTTGTCTATTCCATCACGGCCGTCGCCCACGAAGGACTTGCCTCACTAGCGGTAGATCTTCACGAAGTAGGCGATCTCCTTGCCCTTACAAACTCCTTGGTTCAACTCCACAATCTTGTCGGAGGCTCCCAAGTGACACCTAGCCAATCTAGGAGACACCACTCTCCAAGAAGTAACAAATGGTGTGTTGATGATGAACTCCTTGCTCTTGTGCTTCAAATGATAGTCTCCCCAACACTCAACTCTCTCTTACAGGATTTGGATTTGGTAGAAAGAATATTTGAGTGGAAAGCAACTTGGGGAAGGCTAGAGATCAAGATTCATATAGTTGGAATGGAATATCTTGACCTCAACACAAGTCTAGGTGGTTCTCTCTCAGAAAATGTGTATTGGAAGTGTAGGTATGTTCTGATGGCTCTCTCCATGAATGAAGAGTGGGTGGAGGGGTATATATAGCCTCCACACAAAATCTAACCGTTACACACAATTTTCCAAACTCGGTGGGACCGAATGGTTAAACTCGGTCGGACCGATTCAGCAGACCTAGTGACCGGTAGGATTTTCGGTGGGACTAAGATGCAACTCGGTAGGACCGATATGGTTAGGGTTAGGGCATAACGTAATCTCGGTGTGACCGATTACACAAACTCGGTGGGACCGATTTTGGTAATAAGCTAACCAGAGAGTTTGCATTGTAATCTCGGTAGTACCGATTGCTCAAACTCGGTGAGACCGATTTTGGTAATGGACATACACAGAGAGATTACAATCCCATCTCAGTGAGACCGAGATCCCTATCGGTGAAACCGATTTGCTAGGGTTTGTGGCATTGGCTATGACATCTGAAACTCGGTGGCGCCGGATAGATAGAATCGGTGGGGCCGAGTTTGACTTTTGGTTTAGGTCATATGTGGATGTGGGAAGGTAGTTGAGGGTTTTGGAGGATATCACTAAGCACTTTGAGCAAGCAAGCCATTAAGCAACACCTCATCCCCTCTTGATAGTATTGGCTTTTCCTATAGACTCAATGTGATCCTGGATCACTAAAATAGAAAATGTAGAGTCTTGATCTTGAAGCTTGAGCTAATCCTTTGTCCTTAGCATCTTGAAGGTGTTCCACATCCTCTAGTTCATGCCACTCCATTGTTGAACTTATCTAAAACATACTAGGTAATAGTGTTAGTCCAACAAGAGATATGTTGACATTAATTACCAAAACCACCCAGGGAGCACCTGTGATCTCAAGAGGCAACGCCACCGCTCACTGTTCGTCCAACCCCCCCCCCCCCCCCCCCCCCCCCCCCCCCCCCCCCCCGCAACGCTCACTGTTCATCCCATCGATCGGCTTCAGTTAGCAGCAGTAGCGAAGGAATCGCTTGATCAGGTTCAGTTAACAGCCATCGATCGATCGCTCGGGTTCAATAACGCGTAGCCTGCAGTGTAATCGCTCGGGTTCAGTTAGAGCCAACGCCTCGCACACACACGTGTACGTGTACGAGAGAAACGTGCATCGCTCGGCCCCCGACCTCCCACCGTAACCGGGAACTCCCCGAAATTTTCCTCCCCCTCGCTTCTACCATGGTTTTTCCGTCATGGACGGCCCAAAGAATGTCATGCAGCTGCGTCTCCGGCCCGCCCAGGACGAAAATCCCATTTTCTGTCATGATTTTTTGTCATAGAAGTAGGAGCCCACCACATCTATGATGATACCGGGTTTTGTCACAATTATCGTCATAGAAGTGTCATATGTATGACAGAAAAAAAATTTGTTCGGCCCAAAATGTCAGGGATGTGTCTTTTTTTGTAGTGCATAGGTTTCACTAGTGGCTTCTCTCAAGAGCATAAGTATTTTACGGTGGGTGAACGAATTACTGTTGAGCAACTGACAGAATTGAGCATAGTTATGAGAATATCTAGGTAGGATCATGTATATAGGCATCACGTCCAAGACAAGTAGACCGACTCCTACCTGCATCTACTACTATTACTCCACTCATCGACCGCTATCCAGCATGCATCTAGAGTATTAAGTTCAAGAAAACAGAGTAACGCCTTAAGCAAGATGACATGATGTAGAGGGATAAATTCATGCAATATGATAAAAACCCCATCTTGTTATCCTCAATGGCAACAATAAAATACGTGCCTTGCTGCCCCTACTATCACTGGGAAAGGACACCGCAAGATTGAACCCAAAGCTAAGCACTTCTCCCATTGCAAGAAAGATCAATCTAGTAGGCCAAGCCAAATTGATAATTCGAAGAGACTTGCAAAGATAACCAATCATACATAAAAGAATTCAGAGAAGATTCAAATATTGTTCATAGATAAACTTGATCATAAACCCACAATTCATCGGTCTCAACAAACACATCGCAAAAAGAAGATTACATCGAATAGATCTCCACAAGAGAGGGGGGACATTGTATTGATATCCAAAAAGAGAGAAGAAGCCATCTAGCTAATAACTATGGACCCGAAGGTCTGAGGTAAACTACTCACACTTCATCGGAGAGGCTATGGTGTTGATGTAGAAGCCCTCCGTGATGTATACCCCCTCCGGCGGAGCTCCGGAACAGGACCCAAGATGGGATCTCGTGGATACATGAAGTTGCGGCGGTGGAATTAGGGTTTTGGCTCCATCTATGATCATTTGGGGGTACATAGGTACATATAGGAGGAAGGAGTATGTCGGTGGAGCAACAAGGGGCCCACAAGGGTGGAGGGCGCGCCAGGGGGGTAGGCGCGCCCCCCTACCTCGTGGCTCCCTCCTTTGTTTCTTGACGTAGGGTCCAAGTCTCCTGGATCATGTTCGGCGAGAAAATCACATTCCCGAAGGTTTCATTTCGTTTGGACTCCGTTTGATATTCCTTTTCTTCGAAACCCTAAAATAGGCAAAAAAAACATCAATTCTGGGCTGGGCCTCCGGTTAATAGGTTAGTCCCAAAAATAATATAAAAGTGGAAAATAAAGCCCAATAATGTCAAAAACAGTAGATAATATAGCATGGAGCAATCAAAAATTATAGATACGTTGGAGACGCATCAAGCATCCCCAAGCTTAATTCCTGCTTGTCCTCGAGTAGGTAAATGATAAAAATAGAATTTTTGATGTGGAATGCTACTAGGCATAATTTCAATGTAATTCTTCTTAATTATGGCATGAATATTCAGATCCGAAAGATTCAAGATAAAAGTTCATATTGACATAAAAATAATAATACTTCAAGCATACTAACAAAGCAATTATGTCTTCTCAAAATAACATGGCCAAAGCAAGTTCATCCCTACAAAATCATATAGTTTAGTCATGCTCCATTTTCATCACACAAGAATGCTCTCATCATGCACAACCCCAATGGCAAGCCAAGCAATTGTTTCATACTTTAGCAATCTCAAACCTACAAACTTTCACGCAATATATGAGCGCGAGCCATGGACATAGCACTATGGGTGGAATAGAATATGATGATGGGGGTTATGTGGAGAAGAAAAGGGAGAAAGTCTCACATCAACGAGGCTAATCAATGGGTTAGGGAGATACCCATCGATTGATGTTAATGCAAGGAGTAGGGATTGCCATGCAATGGATGCACTAGAGCTATAAGTGTATGAAAGCTCAACAAAAGAAACTAAGTGGGTGTGCATCCAACTTGCTTGCTCACGAAGACCTAGGGCACTTGAGGAGGCCCATTGTTGGAATATACAAGCCAAGTTCTATAATGAAAATTCCCACTAGTATATGAAAGTGACAAAACAAAAGACTCTTTACCATGAAGATTATGGTGCTACTTTGAAGCACAAGTGTGGCAAAGGATAGTAGCATTGTCCCTTCTCTCTTTTTCTCTCATTTTTTTGGGCCTTCTCTTTTTTATGGCCTTTCTTTTGTTTATTCCTCACTTGGGACAATGCTCTAGAAAGTGATGATCATCACACTTCTATTTATTTACAACTCAATGATTACAACTCGATACTAGAACAAAAGATGACCCTATATGAATGCCTCCGGCGGTGTACCGGGATATGCAATGAATCAAGAGTGACATGTATGAAAATTATGAACGGTGGCTTTGCCACAAATACTACGTCAACTACATGATCATGCTAAGCAATATGACAATGATGAATGTGTCATGATAAAAGGAATGGTGGAAAGTTGCATGGAAATATATCTCGGAATTGCTATGGAAATGCCATAATAGGTAGGTATGGTGGCTATTTTGAGGAAGATATAGGAGGTTTATGTGTGAAAGAGCGTATCATATCACGGGATTTGGATGCACCGGCGAAGTTTGCACCAACTCTCAATGTGAGAAAGGGCAATGCACGGTACCAAAGAGGCTAGCAATGATGGAAGGGCAAGAGTGTGTATAATCCATGGACTCAACATTAGTCATAAAGAACTCACATACTTATTGCAAAAATCTACAAGTCATCAAAAACCAAGCACTACGTGCATGCTCCTAGGGGGATAGATTGGTAGGAAAAGACCATCGCTCGTCCCAGACCGCCACTCATAAGGAGGATAATCAAATAACACCTCATGTTTCAAATTTGTTACATAACATTTACCATACGTGCATGCTACGGTACTTGCAAACTTCAACACAAGCACTTCTCAAATTCACAACTACTCAACTAGCACGACTTTGATATTATTACCTCCATATCTCAAAACAATCATCAAGCATCAAACTTCTCTTAGTATTCAAAACACTCATAGGCAAAATTTTACTAATCTTGAATACCTAGCATATTAGGATTATTTAAGAAAATTAACATGCTATTTAAGACTCTCAAAATAATCTAAGTGAAGCGTGAGAGATCAATAGTTTCTATAAAACAAATCCACCACCGTGCTCTAAAAGATATAAGTCAAGTACATAGAGTATTCTAACAAATTCCAAATCATGTATGGCTCTCTCAAAAGGTGTGTACGTCAAGGATGATTGTGGTAAACTAACAAATAAAGACTCAAATCATACAAGACGCTCCAAGCAAAACCCATATCATGTGGTGAATAAAAATATAGCTCCAAGTAAAGTTACCAATAGAAGTAGACAAAAGAGGGGATGCCTTCCGAGGCATCCCCAAGCTTTGGCTTTTAGGTGACCTTAGATTATCTTGGGGGTGCCATGGGCATCCCCAAGCTTAGGCTCTTGCAACTCCTTGTTCCATAATCCATCAAATCTTAACCCAAAACATGAAAACTTCACAACACAAAACTGAAAGTAGAAAATCTCGTGAGCTCCGTTAGCGAAAGAAAACAAAAGACCACTTCAAGTTACTGTAATTAAATCATTCTTTATTTATATTGGTCTTAAACCTTATGTATTGCAACTTATCTATGGTTTATAAACTATTTTACTAGCCATAGATTCATCAAAATAAGCAAACAACACACGAAAAACAGAATCTGTCAAAAACAGAACAGTCTGTAGTAATATGTAGCTAGCGCAAGATCTGGAACCCCAAAAATTCTAAAATAAATTGCTGGACGTGAGGAATTTATCTATTAATCATCTGAAAAAATAATTAACTAAATATCACTTTCCAAATAAAAATGGCAGCAGTTCTCGTGAGCGCTAAAGTTTCGGTTTTTTACAGCAAGATATCAAGACTTTCCCCAAGTCTTCCCAACGGTTCTACTTGGCACAAACACTAATTAAACACAAAAGACACAAACAAAACAGAGGCTAGGTAAATTATTTATTACTAAACAGGATCAAAAAGCAGGGAATACAAATAAAATTGGGTTGCCTCCCAACAAGCGCTATCGTTTAACGCCCCTAGCTAGGCATAAAAAGCAAGGATAGATCTAGGTATTGCCATCTTTGGTAGGATATCCATAAGTGGATATCATAATAGATTCATAAGGTAATTTAATTTTCTTTCTAGGAAAGTGTTCCATGCCTTTCCTTAACAGAAATTGGAATCTAATATTTCCTTCCTTCATATCAATAATTGCACCAATCATTCTAAGGAAAGGTCTACCAAGAATAATAGGACATGCAGGATTGCAATCTATGTCAAGAATGATAAAATCTATGGGCACATAATTCCTATTTTCAATAATAAGAACATCATTAATTCTTCCCATAGGTTTCTTAATAGTGGAATCCGCAAGGTGCAAGCTTAGAGAGCAATCATCAAAATCACGGAAACCTAACAAATCACACAAAGTCTTTGGAATCGTGGAAACACTAGCACCCAAATCACACAAAGCATAGAACTCATGATCTTTAATTTTAATTTTAATAGTTGGTTCCCACTCATCATAATGTTTTCTACGGATAGAAACTTCCAATTCAAGTTTTTCTTCATAAGATAGCATCAAGGCATCAACGATATGTTTAGTAAACACTTTATTTTGACTATAAGCATGAGGAGAATTTAGAACGGATTGCAACAAGAAAATACAATCAATAAAAGAGCAATTTTCATAATTAAATTCCTTGCAATCCAAAATAGTGGGTTTAGTAACATCTAGTGTTTTAATTTCTTCGATCCCACTTTCATCAAATTTAGCATCAAGATCTAAAAACTCCGAATTTTTGGAACGCCTTCTAGGTAAATGTGGATCATATTCAGTCCCATCATTATTAATATTCATATTGCAAAACAAAGATTTAATAGGGGACACATCAATAACTTTTAGATCTTCATCTTTATTTTCATAAAAATCCGGTTTAGCGGCCATCCTATTAACTAAGGTAGCCTGCTTATTCGAAATTTTAGCAGTCAATTTCTCAAGATAAGCAATTTTGGATCTTAAACCATCAAATTCTTTAGACATATCATCGAACTCTTTATTCATAAACCTCATAAAACTTTTATGTTCCTAAAGCTCGTTTCTGAAGAAACTATTATGCTCAAATTGCAAAACCATAAAACTCCTGACATTTCTTTCGATCTCTTCTAACCTTTTAAGGTGAAGATCAACAAATCTAGGTAGAGCCATTGAGACAAACAAGCAATCCAACACACAAGCAAACAAAAAGCAAGCGGGCAAAAGAGGCAAATAGAGAAAGAGAGGGAGGATAGAGAGAGAGGGCGAATAAAACGGAATGGGTGAAGTGGGGGAGAGGAAAACGAGAGGCAAATGGCAAATAATTTAATGCGGGAGATGAGGATTGTGATGGGTACTTGGTATGTTGAGTTTTGCGTAGGCGCCAGAAATGGCTCGTTGTTGGAAGTCAAATCTTGACTTGCGCGAACCTCCCCGGCAACAGCGCCAGAAATTCTTCTGGCTACCTCTTGAGCACTGTGTTGGATTTCCCCGAAGAGGAAAGGATGATGCAGCAAAGTAGCGTAAGTATTTCCTTATGTTTTTGAGAACCAAGGTATCAATCAAGTAGGAGGTTGCGCGTGCGTCCCCTAGTACCTGCACAAAGCAAATAACTCCTCACAATCAATGCGATAAGGGGTTGTCAATCCCTTCACAGTCACTTACGAAAGTGAGATCTGATAGATATGATAAGATAATATTTTTGGTATTTTTATGATAAAGATGCAAAGTAAAATAAAAGCAAAGTAGAAAAGGAAATAACTAAGTATTGGAAGATTAATACGATGAAGATAGACCTGGGGGCCATAGGTTTCACTAGTGGCTTCTCTCAAGAGCATAAGTATTTTACGGTGGGTGAACGAACTACTGTTGGGCAATTGACAAAATTGAGCACAGTTATGAGAATATCTAGGTATGATCATGTATATAGGCATCACGTCCGAGACAAGTAGACCGACTCCTGCCTGCATCTACTACTATTACTCCACTCATTGACCGCTATCCAGCATGCATCTAGAGTATTAAGTTCATGAAAACAGAGCAACGCCTTAAGCAAGATGACATGATGTAGAGGGATAAATTCATGCAATATGATAAAAACCCCATCTTGTTATCCTCGATGGCAACAATACAATACGTGCCTTGCTGCCCCTACTGTCACTGGGAAAGGACACCTCAAGATTGAACCCAAAGCTAAGCACTTCTCCCATTGCAAGAAAGATCAATCTAGTAGGCCTAACCAAACTGATAATTCGAAGAGACTTGCAAAGATAACCAATCATACATAAAAGAATTCAGAGAAGATTCAAATATTGTTCATCGATAAACTTGATCATAAACCCACAATTCATTGGTCTCAACAAACACACCACAAAAAGAAGATTACATCGAATAGATCTCCACAAGAGAGGAGGAGAACATTGTATTGAGATCCAAACAGAGAGAAGAAGCACTCTAGATAATAACTATGGACCCGAAGGTCTGAGGTAAACTACTCACACTTCATCGGAGAGGCTATGGTGTTGATGTAGAAGCCTTCCGTGATGGATACCCCCTCCGGCGGAGCTCCGGAACAGGCCCCAAGATGGTATCTCGTGGATACAGGAAGTTACGGCAGTGGAATTAGGGTTTTGGCTCCGTCTCTGATCGTTTGGGGGTATGTAGGTGTATATAGGAGGAAGGAGTACGTCGGTGGAGCAACATTGGGCCCACGAGGGTCGAGGGCGCGCCTAGGGGTGGGTAGGCGCGCCCCCTACCTCGTGGCTCCCTCCTTTGTTTCTTGACATAGGGTCCAAGTCTCTTGGATCATTTTCGGTGATAAAATCACGTTCCCGAAGGTTTCATTCCGTTTGGACTCCGTTTGATATTCCTTTTCTTTGAAACCCTAAAATAGGCAAAAAAACAGCAATTCTGGGTTGGGCCTCCAGTTAATAGGTTAGTCCCAAAAGTAATATAAAAGTGGAAAATAAAGCCCAATAATGTCCAAAACAGTAGATAATATAGCATGGAGCAATCAAAAATTATAGATACGTTGGAGACGTATCACATAGCATTAAACCTTTGGATCCAATCGGCCCCTTTCAGAATAGCGCATAAACTGGGGTTTAAGCTTCTGTCACTCTTGCAACCCATCATCTAATTGCTACTCCACAATGCATTCCCTTAGGCCCAAATATGGTGAAGTTTCATGTAGTCGACGTTAACATGACACCACCAAGGGAATCAAAACATACATACTATCAAAATATCGAACACACATCAAGTTCGCGTGATTACTTGTAACATGATTTCTCCCATGACCTCAAGAACATAAGTAACTACTCACAAATGATAATCATGCTCAAGTTCATAGGGGTATTAAATAGAATATTAGATCTGAACATATAATCTTCCACCAAATAAACCATGTAGTAATCAACTACAAGATGTAATCAACACTACTAGTCACCTACAAGCACCAATATGTAGTTCCGGTAAGAAGATTGAACACAAGAGATGAACTAGGGTTTGAGATGAGATGGTGTTGTTGAAGATGTTGATGGAGATTGCCCTCCCCAAGATGGGAGAGTTGTTGGTGATGATGATGACGATGATTTGCCCCTCCGGGAGGGAAGTTCCCCTAGCGGAATCGCTCCGCCGGAGGGCAAAAGTTCTCCTGCCCAAGTTCTGCCTCGAGATAGTGGCGCTCCATCCCGAAAGTCCTCTCCTTATTTTTTCTAGGTCAAAATGACCTATATACCAGAAGATGGTCACCGGAGGTGTGCCTGGGTGACCACAACCCACCAGGGCGCGCTTGGGCTCCCTAGTGCGCCCAGGTGGGTTGTGCCCACCTAGTGGCCCCCCTCTGGTACTTATTTCCTCCAATATACATCATATATTTGATAAAAAAATCTCTGTGAAGTTTTAGCTTGTTTGAAGTTGTGCAGAATAGGTGGCCCGACGTAGCTTTTATAGGTCCAGATTTCCAGCTGCCGAATTCTCCCTCTTTGTGTATACCTTGCATATTATGAGAGAAAAGACATTATAATTACTCCAAAAAGCATTATTATGGATAAAAACATCAAAAATAACAGTACGAAAACATGATGCAAAATGGACGTATCAACTCCCCCAAGCTTAGACCTTGCTTGTCCTCAAGCAAAAACCGAAATCGAAAAACATATCCACATGCTTAGAGAGAGAGGTGTCGATAAAAACAAAATACAGACATAGATGCATCATGTTCATTACTATAACAACAACAAACTTAAACATAAAACTTTTATCAAAGAACTTTTATCATAGACTTCTCATGAATAAGTGACAATTCATCACACCATTGAAGTATAAAACAAAAACTCTATTAAAAACCAACAAACTATGTTCTCAATCAACTTTGCAACTACAATTCATCATATTTTCAGGAACGGTCACGTATTGGAGCCTGTAGGCAAGTCCACATACTCAACCATCATATAGTCTTCTCTGATTGCTAACACTCACCGCATACACATGAGCAAAACGTTTCAACGGGACACATAGAGAGATAGGGGCTTATAGTTTTGCCTCCCAATGTATTCACCTCAAGGGTGATGTCAACAATAATAACTCATGCTATCTATATTCAACTGGACATATGTGCCTAGATCTTTCCTCACCACATGATGCTTTCCAAAGGAGAAAAATAAAAAGGCATAGAAGGAAAACTTTGACTCTTTGCATAAAAGTAAATACATAAAAGTAAAAGATAGGCCCTTCGTAGAGGGAAGTAGAGGTTGCCATGCGCTTATTTGTTTGTATGCTCAACCCCTTAGTGCAAAAGAACGTCACGTTGTATTGCCCCTTGTTATAGCAACTTTTATTATGCAGTCTGTCGTTTTTATTCTTCACCATCACAAGTTTGTACAACGTTGTCGGCGTCCTGGGAACGGGGGTACCCAGACTTGCTTGCCTGCAGCCCATGGTGTGGCTCCGACAACAGCCTAGTACGGCCTAGCTTTAGTAACAACAATCCAAGACCCTCGCAAGGGGCCAAGCCTCGCGAGGCGAGTGACACCAAGACCTCCATGGGGGGCGGCCTCGCTAGGCTGGCTCCCGAGGAGCGGAGATATCAAGACAAGGTGCACCTCGCGAGGTTCACATGACGTGAGCCATGATGACCAAGGCCAGGCGGGTGCTAGCGGGCGCAGTGTACAAGTTTCCTCTTTGGTGCCAAGGAGGCAAGCGCAGGCGCAGAGTCCCGAGGAATCAAGCAACGGTTTCCATATCGATGCAACAAGACCAAGACCGCCAGGATGGCAGGACGGAGGTCATCACGGAGCCCACCACAGCGTCACCACCAGAACCTTTTGCAGGCGAAGACTACTTTTTTCAGGATAGCTTGTACTAGTTGTCCCCCCTTTAAATTTGGCCCTTGTGGGATCCCTTCCCGCCTACATTTGGGAAGAGTACCAAGGCCACTATAAATAGGACTTAGCCACCACCATAGAAAGGGGGATCATTCAGATTATCCTCTCACCCACCAGCTCATCGAGCTCAAGAACACCTCAACTCCTAAGGCTGTTCAACCACTATACTCGTTCATCCTCAGCCCCTCGAGGCAATTCACCACAAAGATGGAGTAGGGTATTACACCGCAAGGTGGCCCGAACTAGGATAAACTGCCATGTCTCTTGTATCTTGGGTTCGTCGACCTAGGTCATGGAATCATTGAGTAGGCAGGCTGGGAAGAGGGAGTTCTTCGCACGCACCCCAGTGTTCGAACCTCTTAAGGGTCTGCGGAACCCCAAATCCGACATTTTGCGCGCCAGGTAGGGGTGCGTTGAAGCTCCGCTTCCCCGTCCGCTTTGTCTCTCCGTCCGCCATGTCTCTCTGTCTACTTCATCCCCTCGTTCGACTCTCATGGCAGGCGCCGCCCCTCCTGCTAGATCGACCAGTGCGCGCGGAGGCGCCAAGGGCCTCTGAGCCTTCACCCCTGCGTTGCAACGAGTACAATGGCCACCCAAGTTCAGGTCAGGCCTGCTGTCCCAGTTTGATGGCGCCGCGGACCAGGCAAGCTTACTCCAGGCATATGAGGAGGCTGTCTGGGCGGATGGCGGCGACGACAAGGTCATGGCAAACTGGCTTCCCATGGCCCTCATGGCCGCGCCACATGTTTGGCTTCTCAAACTGCCAGAATCTTTGGTGGCCTCCTGGGAATAATTTTGTAGCCTCCTCATCGTGTGCTTTGCTGCACCGGTGGCTTACGCCATCGTAGAACTCCTGGGCGGTTCACAGGCGCCACCCTCGAACCGACATATCAAGCAGTTCTTTCGTCATGCGGGTGCTACATGCGTGCAGCGGGGAGCTCCTCTGGGATGGGCGGCACCTGGGGCCGACCTCACCTTCGACTCAAGAGACCATCATGCGACCACAACGGGCGCAGGTGCGCTCCCGATACTCTGCACCCCACCAGTTGCAACATGGTGGTAACCAAGACGCACATCGACGGTGGGGCCGGGCTCAACATGCTCTCCGTGGAAGATTTTGGCTTGCTTCACGTGTCACACGACCGGCTTCGCCCCACCAAACCATTTTCCAGGGTCGTCGATGGCTCCACTGGCCCCTTGGGGCAGATCCACCTCCCCGTCACCTTCGGCACCCGCGACAACTACCGCACTGAGCTCATCGATTTCGACATTGCCCGCATCGGCCTCCTGTACAATGCCATCCTCGGGTACCCGGCCTTAGCAAAGTTCATGGAGGCAACCCACCCCACCTACAACCTCACGAAGATGCCAGGAAGCAGCGGCGTCTCACTGTGGCCGGGGACACCAAGGAGGCACTGGCGGCTCTTAAGCTCGCCTTCAAGGCCGCGACTACCACATGGCCAGAACCGGGAGGGCTCCCTGAGGCCCCGGGGGCTGCACCTGCAAAAAAGAAGAAGTTGTTCTCTCAAGATCGGGTGGAGACGAAGCAGGTGCCGGTTGAAGAGAATGGGGCATTAGGAGCCACTTTCACCATAGGTGCCAACCTCGCCACAGACTAGGAAAACGCACTGGTCGATTTCTTGCACGCGAACAAGGAGGTATTCGCATGGGAGCCCAAAGACCTGGCTGGAGTCCCAAGGGGGGTGATCGAGCATCACCTGAATGTGTGCCCCAATGTACGCCCAGTGAAGAAGAAGGCGCGGCGGCAATCCATAGAGAAGCAGTCGTTCATTGTCCAAGAAACCCGCAAGCTGCAAGACACTGGTGTCATTCGGGAGGTGCGGTACCTAGAATGGCTGGCAAACCCGGTCATCGTCCCCAAGAAAGGCGAGAAGGAACACATGTGTGTTGATTTCACCAACCTCAACAAGGTGTGCCCTCAAGATCCCTTTCCGCTACCGCGCATCGACCAGATCATCGACTCCACCACCAAGTGCGACCTGTTGTTCTTCCTGGATGCATTCTCAGGGTATCACCAAATCAAGATGGCGGTGCAGGATGTCGAAAAATGGCCTTCCTGACCCCGTGCAGGGTGTACTGCTACACCTGCATGCCCTTTGGGCTGTGTAATG
Organism: Triticum urartu; assembly: GCF_003073215.2. Taxonomy (NCBI): domain Eukaryota; kingdom Viridiplantae; phylum Streptophyta; class Magnoliopsida; order Poales; family Poaceae; genus Triticum; species Triticum urartu. The sequence goes on along the minus strand of NC_053023.1, from coordinate 585,345,045 downwards.
CTGGAGCAACCTTCCAGCGACTCATGCACATCGCTCTGGGCTAGCAGGTCGGGAGGAACACTGAGGCCTATGTCGACGACATAGTGGTGATGTCTCGGGATCAATGTTGGGGATATCGCTTATCGGGAACTTATCGGTCGACCTATGATAAGGGGTAAATCGGCCAGTTTATCGGCATATCGGCCGATTTATCGCCATATCAGTTGATTTATCGGCCAATTTATCTTATCGGCCAGACCACGATAAGCGATACATCGGACGATTTATGGGAATATCGGAAGATATCTTGAACAGTGCTCGGGATGCAAGGACCCTCATCGAGGACCTAGAGGAGACATTCGCCAGCCTGCGCAAGGTGGACTTGCGGCTCAACCGGGAGAAATGCGTGTTTGGCGTCTGAGGGAGTCCAGGACTATGAGGTCCTCGGGCGTCCGGGCTATGTGATATGGGCCGGACTAATGGGCCATGGAGATACAAGACGGAAGACTTTCCCCCGTGTCCGGATGGGACTCTCCTTAGCGTCGAAGGAAAGCTTGGCGTATGGATATGAAGATTCCTTTTCTATAAACCGACTATGTACAAACCCTAGTCCCCTCCAGTGTCTATATAAATCAGAGGGTTTGGTCCGTATACCCAATCATAAACTTATAGCCTAGAAATATAGGATTTAGCCATTACGATCTCGTGGAAGATCAACTTTTGTAACCCCTATTCTCATCAAAGTCAATCGAGCAGGAAGTAGGGTATTACCTCCATCAACAGGGCCTGAACCTGGGTAAACATCATGTCCCTATCTCCCGTTACCTTCGATCCTTAGACGCACAGTTCGGGACCCCTACCCGAGATCAGCTGGTTTTGACACCGACATTGGTGCTTTCATTGAGAGTTCAACTGTGTCGTCGTCAAAAGGCTCGATGGCTCCATCAATCATCTATGACAATGCTGCCGCGAGGGATATTTTTCTCCTCGCCAGATCTTTGTATACGACGGCTTCGCACTGCGTGCCAACTCGGTTGGCCACCTGGAGCAGATCGACAGCTACGCCCCTGGTCACCACATCAGTTTTGCAAATCTAAACTATGTCGTTGATACCTGAGGAGACTTGATCTTCCAAGGGTTCACGGCCCCAACCACCGCTCCGACCTTAGATCCGGAGCACATCATCAGGTCCGAAGACGGGAGTCTAGAGCCCGCTGGACTCTCTGCGGCCTTAGAGCTCAACACCGGAAAACCAGAGAGAATAGCATCTCCGGCAATAATTGCAAAGTCGGACTCTTCTCCAGACACTAATTCCGAACCCTGGAGGCCCGTGTCATGCGAGCTCGGCCCAGAAAATTCTGACCCCGTCCAAACCCTGCTCTTAAACGAGTCGTTGGACTTAATGTGATCCCTTGTCATCATAGAGGAACCGCTTCTGAATCATGCCCAGCCCAGACTAGGGGTTGGAAATATGGAATTTTACTCCCCACCCACCACCCACTTCATAGCCACTGTCGAGGACCTAACCGACATGCTTGATTATGCCTCCGAAGACATCGATGGTATGGACGACGATGCTAGGGAGGAGCAGGCCCAAAACCCACCGGTCACCGGGGTTGGACGGCCACCTCCTCGTATGACTTATACATGGTGGATACACGTAAAAACGGTGACAACGATCATGAGAAAAACCCAGTCGAGGATGAACCTCCTGAGATACCGCTGAAACATCGACGTCAGCGGCGCCGCCTAAATCACGTCGCGGTAAGAACAGCAATACCGGCACCGAAGACAATGATACTCCGGAGAACACCGAAGACCAAGAAGACCCCATCGAACCAACATCCGAGTAGGATGGTCGGGAGGACAGGCAAGTTTACCCTGAAGAACAAGTAGGGAACAACGACTCGGAGGACAGCAACTATCTGCCACTCTTCGAGGATGACGTAAGCCTCGGCAACAAATATTTTATCGTGGCAGAGGAACCCCTCGAACAAGAGCGCTTCAAGAGCCGGCTAATAGCCATGGCTAGAAGCCTAAAAATGAAAAAGCAGAAGCTTCAAGCTGACCAAGACCTACTCAACGACAGATGGACTAATGTCCTGGCAGCCAAACAATACGGCCTCGAGCGACCAAAAAAGAGTTACCCGAAGCGTAAGCTGCTACCCCAATTCGACGATGAGGCATTCGAGCCCATACCACCCATGCGTAATGCGGCTGACGGACCCGGGACAGAACGGCAACTCAAGATGAATGATAACCCACAAGTATAGGAGATCGCAATAGTTTTCAAGGGTAAAGTATTCAACCCAAATTTATTGATGCAACACAAGGGGAGCCAAAGAATATTCTCAAGTATTAGCAGCTGAGTTTTCAATTCAACCACACCTGGAAACTTAATATCTATAGCAAAGTATTTAGTAGCAAAGTAATATGATAGTAGTGGTAATGGTAGCAAAAGGTAATGATAGCAAAAGTAATGTTTTTGGTATTTTGTAGTGATGATAGCAATAGCAACGGAAAAGTAAATAAGCGAAGAACAACATATGGAAAGCTCGTAGGCAATGGATCGGTGATGGAGAATTATGCCGGATGTGGTTCATCATGTAACAGTCATAACCTAGGGTGACACAGAACTAGCTCAAGTTCATTGATATAATGTAGGCATGTATTCCGAATATAGTCATACGTGCTTATGGAAAAGAACTTGCATGACATCTTTTGTCCTACCCTCCCGTGGCAGCGGGGTCCTTATGGAAACTAAGGGATATTAAGGCCTCCTTTTAATAGAGAACCGGAACAAAGCATTAACACATAGTGAATACATGAACTCCTCAAACTACGGTCATCACCGGTAAGTATCCCGATTATTGTCACTTCGGGGTTAACGGATCATAACACATAATAGGTGACTATAGACTTGCAAGATAGGATCAAGAACACTCATATATTGACGAAAACATAATAGGTTCAGATCTCAAATCATGGCACTCGGGCCCTAGTGACAAGCATTAAGCATAGCAAAGTCATAGCAACATCAATCTGAGAACATAGTGGATACTAGGGATCAAACCCTAACAAAACTAACTCGATTACATGATAGATCCCATCCAACCCATCACCGTCCAGCAAGCCTACGATGGAATTACTCACGCACGGCGGTGAGCATCATGAAATTGGTGATGGAGGATGGTTGATGATGACGATGGCGACGGATTCCCCTCTCCAGAGCCCCGAACGGACTCCAGGTCAGCCCTCCCGAGAGGTTTTAGGTCTTGGCGGCGGCTCCGTATCGTAAAACGCGATGATTTCTTCTCCTTGATTTTTTTCTCCCCGAAACTCAATATATGGAGGTGGAGTTGGAGTCGGAGAGGCAACAGGGGGCCCACGAGGTAGGGGGCACGCCCCCCACCCTCGTGGAGAGACGGTGGGCCCCCTGGCCTTCATCTTTGGCAGATATTTTTCTTATTTTCTGAAAAGTGTCTCCGTGAAGTTTCAGGTCATTCCGAGAACGTTTGCTCCTGCACATAAATAACACCATGGTAGTTCTGCTGAAAACAGCGTCAGTCCGGGTTAGTTTCATTCAAATCATGCAAGTTAGAGTCCAAAACAAGGGCAAAAGTGTTTACGTTGGAGACGTATCAATGAACACTAACCTGCACCACCTCGCCGCAAAAGCAGAGAAACAACAGCTGAGGGATACACATATGACCTATGAGAGGACCTGGAAAATAGAACAGGTCAGACCAGATCAATCTACGGATCGCGAGGGCGTCCACCAACGGAAGAAGACGGCTATCCAGCCTGGCATGACAAGCATAACCACGCCCGGGACGAAAACCGCGTACAGACTTCATCCGAATTGCATCGCGACTTGACCCGATACAGAGGCGCCGCACACCCCCTATCTTCACCGATGAGGTAATGGAGCATGAGTTCCCTAAAGGGTTTAAACCCGTGAACATCGAATCATACAACAGCACAACAGATCCCGCAGTATGAATTGACAATTTTCTTCTCCACATTCACATGGCTCGCGGTGATGATCTACACGCCGTCAAATACCTTCCCCTAAAACTTAAGGGGCTTGCTAGGCACAGGTTAAACAATCTCCTAGAAAACTCTATTGGAAGCTGGGAAGACTTGGAAGATTCCTTTAGAGACAACTTCCAAGGCACTTATGTCCGGCATCCGGATGCCGGTGACCTCAGTCATATAGTCCAACAACCCAGAGTCGGCCAGGAAATTCTGGACCAGGTTCCTAATTAAAAAGAACCAGATTGTCGACTGTCCAGACGCCGAAGCCCTAGTGGCCTTCAAACATAGCATCCGCGACGAATGGCTCGCCCGACACCTCGGCCAAGAAAAGCCGAAGTCCATGGAAGCCCTTACAGCACTAATGACCCACATCTACGTGGGCGAGGATAGCTAGCTAGCCCATAGCGGTAACAGTACCAGCGACCTCGGCACTTCCAAATCCCGAAACGGCAATGGAAGGCCCCGACGCAATAAACATAAGCGTCGGAGCAACAATGATCATACAGAGAATACGACTGTCAACGCCGGAGTCAGTGCCTCCAAATCCGGTCAACGGAAGAAGCCATTCAAACAAAACAAAGATGGTTCATCAATCCTGGACCAAATACTTGATTGACCCTGCCAGATCCACGACACTCCTGATAAGCCTGCCAACCACACCAACAGAAGCTGGCAAGTTAAATGCCGAACATAAGGAGAAAGGGTCGCCCAGTGAGGATGACAACGAGGAACCTCGCGCACCGAAAATAGGGGGACAGAAGAAATTTCCCCCAAAGTCAAAATGATGAACATGATATACGTCACCCATATCCCCAAGAGGGAGCACAAGCGCGCGCTAAGGGATGTCTATGCGATAGAGCTAGTCGCCCCAAAATTCAATCCATGGTCGGCCTGTCCGATCACCTTCGATCGCAGGGACCATCCGACCAGTATCCCTCACGGAGGTTCGGCCGCATTAGTCCTCGATCCAATCATCGATGGATTCCACCTTATGCGAGTCCTCATGGACGGCGACAGCAGCTTTAACCTGCTCTATGAGGACACAATCAGCAAGATGGGTATTGATTCGTCAAGAATCAAGCCCAGTAAAACTACCATTAAAGGAGTGATACCCGGTGTAGAGGCCCTCTGCACGGGTTCAATCACATTGGAAGTGGTCTTCAGTTTGCCGGACAACTTCCGCAGTGAAGACTTGACCTTCGATATCGCCCCTTCCGTAGTGGCTACCATGCACTGCTCGGACGAACCGCGTTTGCTCGTTTCAATGCAGTCCCGCACTACGCCTATCTCAAAATCAAGATGCCCGGACCATGCGGTGTTATAACAGTGAATGGAAACATGGAACGCTCCCTCCGCACTAAGGAGCACACCGCGGCCCTGGCAGCGGAAGTACAGGGTGGCCTCATCAAGCCAGCTATTACATCAGCGGCCAAGTCCTCGGACATTGTCAAACGAGTCCAGACTACCCCATTGTATGACAGTCCAGCTCATCAGGAGCTCGATTAGCAATTCAGCATCCATCCCAGCCCCTACCAAATTGTGGCATATGTACAATGCGTACATAATTACGCGCTAAAAATACCATGGGAAAGGATGGAGGCATAATAAGGACAAGGTCTACAATATGGCTAGACCCTATCAGGACACTCACATTTCCTTTTTTAGGTTCCTTACAACCCACACCACCCTTTGGATGGTACCAAGGCCTCTTTTCGCGGCTTACTATGAAAACACCGGTCGATGGTCCTCTCGAAGGACAATATACCAAGGAGAAAAGCAGCATAGACGCGTGCCAAAGCACCTAAAGGATCCTTAAAGATCACCTCATCCGCTTTCAAGACGCTTGCACAGCTTCCCCTTGTGTTCGGCATGTAAAATAGCCTTGTTTCTTATCACACTAGTTGTATCAATATGTTTTGACGTATCAATCAGACTACAATGGAAGCAGTTTTTAGCCCAAACCTATGTGGCATTGGCTTATCCACCAACATATGTTTCCCTGTTTTTGTCCGATTGTCATGTACACCTTGGTATGACCTAAATTGCCAGGGGCTCTATTAAGCCGCGTACATCTTTTAAATACTAAAAAGTTTGAACACTTTCACAGTGCAATTTGGCATCCTGAATATAACATTATATGCATTGGCTCCGAATCATGGCTTTGGTCAATAGTTGGGTTGCCAGGCTCCTGTGGTTACTACCTTACGTTCTGCTTGATCGGCTAAGGTAGTAAAGGGAGAACTACTGCGATTGTGTTTCTGGTTCATCCGGACAAACACCTCAGTAGAGAAAGCGGAAAACTGACTATCATGATGCAGCGAGAGCCGGTCAGCTATTCGGTGAATAAGTATAAATCTCTCATGATTTCTGCACATTATGCGATAGGCCGGCCTTCACCTGGCCGGGCATTTACAGCACCCAAGTTCAGGTAACCGAACAATACTAGGGGCTGCGCCCACACCCCTATTCTGAAACTCCTATGGCTAAGTGAGGGCGATAAAGCCACATAGTCTGATTGCCTGGTTCGCCGCACTAACACATCCTTCATGGACCAATACGTTGGGTCAAGCGTGTTTAAGTGTCATACCGAACACCCCCGTACTACCTACTAGGGGGCTGAAGCTGACGACTGGCCAACTCTCAGATGTCGTAAACAGCCGCACATGAGGAGATATTTTAATAAAACACGCAACATATCATACATAGGCCTTGTTTCATGATACAGGATTGAACAACATAGATACATTCATTCAAAAATGATGTCCTTTGAATATTGTCCCTCTACAATGCAGGGCCCTTTCAAGACATCATCAAATTACCGCTCCGGCATGCGGTGCTCTTTGCCTGCGGGCGGTCCCTCGGTTGCAAGCTTGATGGCGTCCATGTTCGCACACTGCACCTTGACACGGGCACCTTCGATGTAGACCGACCGCTTCACAGGATCAAGCCGAGGGCAGGCACTAACTAGGCGCTTCTCGAGACTGAAGAAGCTACTGGGCATGGGTTCAACCGGCCAAAGACGGATTATCAAATCCCTCATGGCCAATTCGGCTACCCTATGCAATTCGGTCCACTACTTCAGCTGATCACTGAGGGGCACGGGATGCTCTGGCGCAAGGTACTGCGACCAGAAAAACTTCTCCGTTGAGCTCCCCTCTTCGGCCCGGAAGAACTCCGTGGCATCAGCAACACTTCGGGGTAGGTCCGCAAAAACTCCTGGAGAACTCCAAATCCGGGTTAACAAGATATACCTTTTCCTCACAAATTTGCTCTGCATGTTAAAGGCCTTTCCCGCCGCAATCTACTTTGCCTCTTGGATTTCCCGGACAGTGCTTTGGGCCTCGGCTCAGGATTCCTGTGCGCTTTGGAGTTCCTTAGCAAGTTCAGAATTTTGCTCCGAACTCTTGCACTCTAGGCACTCACATTTTCCTTTGGCATCTTTGAGCTCTTGCTGGACTTCCTCCACCCGTGATTCATGTCTAAAGCGGGAGGCTCGTTCCTCCTCCGCCTCCTTCTTGGCCTCGGCCAGTGCACTCTTGAGGACCTTGACCTCAGACGTGTCAGCTGCAAACATAATTATGAAACTCATTAAGATACCACATAATTGATGACACCGTTTCAGACGTGCTTCAGTATTACATACCTTTCTTTTATTCTAACTTCTGCCTTAGCTCGGACGCTTCGGCGGCATGGGTAGCTGACGCCTGTTTAGCAGCTTGTTTGTTTAAGTGGATATGTACATTAACCTCCTGCATGAGTTATTAGATCCTCTGTTCATTTTTTCTTTCCGAACACCGAACAGAGTCTCAGGGGCTACTATCTATACACAGGAATTCTTTTTGTACAACTAAAATATACTGTAAAGCACATACCTCAAAGCCTCTTAAAAGGCTAGTGTAGGCTTTGCTCAATCCGCTTTTCACGAACTAAACCTTTTCAATCACCGTACCCATAACGGTACGATGTTCTTCCACAATGGTGGCGCTCTGAAGCGCTCTCACCGGAGTGTCCGGCGCCTCCGCATTGACAGAGGTCGCCGGTGTAGTAGGTGCGCCCCCTTCTCGCAAAGAGGGTTTCTCATCTGTTTCTGGAACTGTGTGGGTTTCCGGAGCGACATTTGGTTGGGGGCCAAATTAGACATGGCCCCCATCTCCAGTCTCCATGGGGGTTGGTTCCCCCATGTTCTCGGCAGCCGAGGTGTCACCCTTCGGCACCGTCTTGGCAGCCTCCGGCACCTCTCCCTGTTCTAGAAGGGTCCTTTGGGACGACACCTCGATGTTGTCCGTTGTAGTGGGGGAGGAAGCTGGTGGAGGCGAATCGCTCTCCATCATGTTCGGACCCAGCGAATTCCTAGTAGAGGAAGATCGCTGGGGGAGGACATGAACCGGACTGCAGTATGCAATTTAAGCGTGTTATAACTATAAGCCAGAAAAGTCGGACATATATATACCTTTGAGTACTTACGATCCGACCAGGGGCTTCGGACCGGGGCGCCACTCGTCGGCGTCCGACTTGGAGTCATCTGTAAGGGAGGTTCTCCCTTTCTTGGATGCCTCCCCCTCTAGATCGGCGGAGGCTGCCCTTTTCTTCTTCTCCCCCTTAGGGGGGATTTGCTCTCTTCCTCCTCCTCTTCCTCTTCGTCAGCGGAGGAGAGAGTTCCGGTCTCCTCAGACGCTATGTCCGAAGCAACCTTATAGCGGAGGCCACTCTTGGCCTGTGGCACCCCGGCTCAGAGCGACCGGTTTACCATACATTGCCAGCCCAGAGACCATGTCTTCTGGCAACGCACAACATCTTGGTACAGAATGACAACCGCTTTCTTGATGCTAGCGGAACAGAGATTACATTACAACAGCTGTCGAGGCCAGGCGGCACACTCGGTGTGGCTGAACAATATGTACATTATTTAGTGAACATAAATGGGCCTCGATCTGAACAACTACGTGGCAGCAGAATAACATTGTGGCGGAAGCTCCATATCACAGGGACACCGATTTGGACACGATCTAGACTCGGACAGCGCTCTTCTCCAATGATACTTTCCTGAAATCTGGCATGACACGCCAGGTCAGTACATTGAATGTACTTGCAAGATCACAACAGGCATCATCATAATGACAAACAATATCATGATATTTAACCAATTATTAAAAATGCAACACTATATGCAAACATGTTGTGACCATGCTCGAACGTCCCTCGGGACAGCTTACCAACCATGATCATCTCTGGATCACAACACACCACCAAAGTGGTCACACCACCAAAGTGGTCGCACCACCAAAGTGTTCAGATCACAAACACACAACCAAAGTGGTCTTTCTCAAGAATAACTCGTGATCCTTACGGCGATCACAACCACGACCATCATTTGGTCCCAATTGCCTCGATGGCCTTTCTGCCATCCATCAACAATGCAAAGTTCATTGCTTAGTGTGCATTTTTTATTAAACGTTGACTCATGGTGGGACCTACTACAAGGTGTCCGTAACCGTGGACTCGGCTATCGATAGATTACACACTCTGCAGAGGTAGCACATTGTACCCACACCACGGAACCCATGGCCTCGCACTCCCATTCGGGTGGACCAACGACATTTCGACAAAACCCCTCCATTGCCACATCACTCTCCCGGCCACTCCGACCCAAATCCCCCAACGGGCTGGTCTTGGGTGGCCCCGTGTCTACCAAAGACACCTCGACCATCGCCATGGTCAAAACACTCCCACTCAGGGACACTCCCACTCGGGGACTCGGTACCATAATCTCATCAACGAGCACACAAGATTATGTCTGCTGACCGGGCCAGGGAAAGCACGACATAACCTTCCCTAGATGGAGGTACCGACCAGAGGCCGTGTCAATGGACCGAATCAAGGCCTTCCCACAAAGGCAAATGTGGTTGCACTGGAAAGAAACTCGATTCAGCGGCACCATGACTTAGTCAACGATATGTTCAAGTTGAGTTATATTCAAGTTTAACTTTAAACTAAAAAATGACCGTTGTCATAGCACTAGTGCAGAACCGGGCAATAGCACCGGTTCGTAAGGCCCTTTAGTGCCGGTTCGGTAACCGGCACTAAAGTGTGGGCACTAAAGCCCCCCCCCCCTTAGTATCGGTTCAGCACGAACCGGTGCTAAAGGGCAACCACGTGGCACGAGCCAGCTCCGTGGGTGCGTAGGACATTAGTACCGGTTGGTAACACCAACCAGTACTAAATGTTTGGGTGTGTTTTGGTTTTATTTTTTATTTTTAGTTTAATTTTGTGTTTTCAATTTAATTTAGTGATTGTTTTACATTATAATGAGTTGTTAAATCATTAGGTGAATGTACCGCAGATTAGTTTGACTGGATGCATGTGGATCCTAGCTAAGTCATCAAGTATATGTCATATACATATTATACATACTTGATCACCTAATTAAGTGATGGAGGTAATATGGATATGGCATATACTTGATCACTTAGCTAGAATCCATCCAGTTGAAACTAATCTGCGGTTTCTTTCATAACTGATATAATAACTCATCATTATCATCATCATATTAATATAAAAACTCTTGCATCATATATATCATCACCAACAACAGTTTTCATAGCTAGCTAAAAATCATCATATAATAGTCGTCTCATTACCACTACTTAATCATCATATAGTCATTACCGCTATCTAATCACCACCAACACTAGCTTAAAGAAGAAACATTCACTTGTACCAGAAGCAAAGATATCATCGAGTTCAACATGGTAATGATATTATAAGCGTTCATAACACCACAAAAGCAAATCACTCTTTGAGATTAAGTTCAGGACGAAGAACACAGACATGAGAGGACAAGTACTAAGAGCATGAACTAGCTAATTAATCACTCCTACTGCTCTCTCTCGGGTAAAATAGCATAGAACATGTATAGCTTTCCTGATTCATCATATTGGAGCATGCAGATGAACCTGTCTCCTAATCGTGGGTTGTGCTTCTGATTGCTGCCCCCTAGTACTTCTCTGTGATCGTTCACGATTTTGCTCCAGTCTTTTACTATTAAGCATTCCTCGCTACTAGAAATCCTGAATGCACTAAAGTGCATTGTAGGACATCTTGGTCGTAAGCTAACAATATTCATGGTACCTTTAGTCTCGATCCAATCAGGCACAACATTCATCGGGAGTTCCTGTTGAAGAACATCGTATAGTAACATACTTAGCAATGAAGTTTAGCTTAAAAAAATAATGTATGCAAAAGATGCACTAAGGAGAAATAGTAGAAATCTTACCATCTTTCCTAAATATATGTGATCGTAGTTCAGTACGGACACTATTGGTCGCACGTTTTGAGTACTAACATTTCTAAGTGCAGGAAAAAAATTTGTCTTGACAGCATCAAGATCCTCAAGCCATGAAACATAATGACTTGTCTCCTCGCAGTTTAGTTCAGCCCCGGGACAGTGGACGGTCCTGTCTACCAAGCGCCGGACATGTTTGCTTGATTGGAAATTAGATGTCAATATAAATTGAGATCTATTAATTATTCAACTGGTTCAAATAATCTCATATCGAAGACATAAATATGGTTGAGAAACTCACATAATGGTAGAACTGGAGGCGTCTGCACATCGACCCAGATGTCTCTATTACCTTCAATATCATCTTCCGGACGAATATCAAAGGTGACAACCATATCAGGCTCAAATGCATAAGCCTTGCATAGTGCTTGCCAAGTTTTGCATTCAAAATAGGTGTATGTATCTGCATTGTATAATTTGACGTTGAAGGTATAACCATGCTCGGTCTTCAAGTAAACTCTTTTTACCTCCATAGTTTCGTTAGGATTGAAACCTATCTAATCCAAGACAAAAATTCTTGCACGGCAGGGGATACGCTAGTAGAGTAGTGAAAAATTAAAATTAAAAGTTGAAGCAAATGAAGCTTAAGTCATGCTTAATTACGAAAAAAGACTTGTCGTTGTGACTTACTGTATCCACTTCGAAGTTCTCATCCAGCTTGATGCTGAAGCGTCTATTATCAACTAGAAAATTTCTGCCGCATAGGCCGCGCTGGTCTTCGCAGTATTCGCACATAATGAAATCGTGTTCGTCGTCAGACGACATTCCTATGTTCATAGGTGAAACATTAAACACTTATTAGTTCTATTAATTCAATTAATTCTCTTAATTCAACTAGTTCAACTAATTAATTGAACTAATTCAACTAAGCACTTACGAAAAATATACCTAAATAAAGTAGCTCAACTAATTCAACTAACTAGTTCAACTAATTAATTCAACTAATTCAACTAAACTAGTTCTATTAATTTTCTTACTAAAAATAAGGTAGCTAGTTCTACATAATAAAATGTTAATTAGAGAATCAAATCTCATATAACTAAAGTAAATATATATATCTAACATATAATTTATATCTAATTCATCTAACATTTGACATTAATATCTAACATATGTTCATATATAGGTGAAACATTAAACACTTACTAGTTCTATTAATTCAACTAAATAAACTAGTTCTATTAATTCAACTAAGCATTTACTAAAAATAAACTAGTTCTATTAATTTCTTACTAAAATAAAGTAGGTAGTTCTATATAGTAATATTTTGATTAGATCATCAAATATCATATACCTAAATTTTCTTACTAAAATAACTAGTTCTATTAATTCAACTAATTCAACTAATAATTTACTAAAAATAAACTAGTTCTATTAATTTTCTTACTAAAATATATAAAGTAGCTATATATAGTAATATTTTAATTAGATCATGAAATCTCATATACCTAAATTTTCTTACTAAAAAAACTAGTACTAATTCAACTAGCTAGTTCAACTAAGCACTTACTAAAAATAAACTAGTTATATTAATTCAACTAGTTCAAATAATCTCATATACCTAATTAATTAATATCTAGCTAATTCATCTAACAATTGACATTAATATTTAACTTCTCTATCTAATTCATCTAACAATTGACATTAATATTTAACTTCTCTATCCAATTCATCTAACATTAACATTCTAACATTCTTATCTAGGTAATACATTTATATAAAAAACATTTATATATAACTGACATTTCTAATATTTCTATAACTAAAAACAGAAAAATTTCTAACATTTCTATAAATAAAAAACCTAAAAATTTCTATAACTAAAAAACAATGTGTGTGTGGACATGGTAGCCGGGGCAGGATCTCACCGGCGAGGCAAGGCGACGGGGGCGGTGACGGGGACGGCGACGGGCGGCGTCGACGGGGATGGTGACGACGGGGATGGCGACGACAGGGATTGGGACGAGGCGGCGACAATGGGGACGGTGACGGGCCGGGCAGGGATGACGGGACGACGGGGACGGAGGACGAGGCGGCGACGGGGACGGGGACGGGGCGGCGACGGGGGCATCGACGAGGGGTGGCGACGTACGGGGGCGTCGAAGGGGGCAGCGACGGCGGCGGCGGGCGACAGGACAAAGGAGAAGAAGCATATGAGAAACTGAATTTTTTGAAGTGTTTTCTTATATAGGATAGGCCTTTAGTACCGGTTGGAGCCACCAACCGGTACTAAAGGCCAACTTTGGCCAGGCCAAGAGGCGGGAAGAGCAGGTTATTAGTACCGGTTTGTGGCTCCAACCGATACTAAAGACCACCCTTTAGTACCTGTTGGAGCGACGAACCGGTACTAAAGGTGTTGCGCTGCCACCCGCGGTGCACAATGTTTAGTCCCACCTCGCCGATCGAAGGGCAGCCGCACTGGTTTATAAACCCAGACGCAGCTGCTCATTCGAACTCCTCTATATAGCAGGCTTCTGGGCCTAACCATGGTGCGCTGCCCTGTGAGCCTGTCGGACCTTCTGGGCCTGAATTTGCACACCCTGGGTCTGGCATGCCCACTGGACAGCGCCCCAATAATATTTTTTATAGTTTTTTATTTTCTGCATTATTTATTTTCTTCTATTTATTTTTGAGTAATTTTTTATATAGTTTTTTTATTTTTTGCATTATTTATGACTGAAAAACAGCAAATGATGTCAGAACATGTTGGAAATTGATGACGTCGCTTTGAATGTTGCATAATGAACACAAAAGAAGTCGGGATTTCAAATAAGTTTAAAAAACATTGAAGTGCCCATGTAACAGATGAGTTCTCGTCCGAAACCCTGATACTCCGAAAGAGATTGTCCAGTTTGTACACGAAGTGCATCCAGTTTTTGCCATGACCCTCTCTACTCTTTCGCACATGCTATGTGGGTGAAATGATGATACCATGCCAAATTTCAACATTTCCACAGTTCATTTTGTAGTGATTTTCAATTTCACGGTCATTTAGCTCGCTAAACAATGAGGTAAATGACAAAAAAATAGCAAATGTTGTCAGAACATGTTGGAAATTGATGACGTTGATTTGAATGTTGCATGCTTAACGCAAAAGAAGTCCGGAGTTCAAATAAGTTTAAAAAACATTGAAGTGCCTGTGTAACTGATGAGTTCTTGTCCGAAACCCTGATACTCCGAAAGAGATTGTCCAGTTTATACACGAAGTGCGTCCAGTTTTTGCTGTGACCCTCTCTACTCTTTCGCACATGCTATGCGGGTGAAATGATGATACCATGCCAAATTTCAACATTTTCACAGTTCATTTTGTAGTGATTTTCAATTTCACAGTCATTTAGCTCGCTAAACAATTAGGTAAATGACTGAAAAATAGCAAATGATGTCAGAACATGTTGGAAATTGATGACATCGCTTTGAATGCTGCATACTTAACGCAAAAGAAGTCCGGAGTTCAAATAAGTTCAAAAAACATTGAAGTGCCCGTGTAACAGATGAGTTCTCGTCCGATACCCTGATACTCCGAAAGAGAATGTCTAGTTTGTACACGAAGTGCGTCCAGTTTTTGCCGTGACCCTCTCTACTCTTTCGCACATGCTATGCGGGTGAAATGATGATACCATGACAAGTTTCAACATTTTCACAGTTCATTTTGTAGTGATTTTCAATTTCACAGTCATTTAGCTCTCTAAACAATTAGGTAAATGACTGAAAAACAGCAAATGATGTCAGAACATGTTGGAAATTGATGACGTCACTTTGAATGCTGCATACTAAACACAAAAGAAGTCCAGAGTTCAAATAAGTTCAAAAAACATTGAAGTGCCCGTGTAACAGATGAGTTCTCGTCTGAAACCCTGATACTCCGAAAGAGATTGTCCAGTTTGTACACGAAGTGCGTCCATCTTTTGCCGTGACCCTCTCTACTCTTTCGCACATGCTATGCGGGTGAAATGATGATACCATGCCAAGTTTCAACATTTTCACAGTTCATTTTGTAGTGATTTTCAATTTCACGGTCATTTAGCTCTCTAAACAATTAGGTAAATGACTGAAAAACAGCAAATGATGTCAGAACATGTTGGAAATTGATGACGTCGCTTTGAATGTTGCATACTGAACGCAAAAGAAGTTCGGAGTTCAAATAAGTTTAAAAAACATTGAAGTGCCCGTGTAACAGATGAGTTCTCGTCCGAAACCCTGATACTCCGAAAGAGAATGTCCAGTTTGTCCACGAAGTGCGTCCAGTTTTTGCCGTGACCCTCTCTACTCTTTCGCACATGCTATGCGGGTGAAATGATGATACCATGCCAAGGTTCAACATTTTCACAGTTCATTTTGTAGTGATTTTCAATTTCACGGTCATTTAGCTCTCTAAACAATTAGGTAAATGACTGAAAAACAGCAAATGATGTCAGAACATGTTGGAAATTGATGACGTTGCTTTGAATGCTGCATACTGAACACACAAGAAGTCCAGAGTTCAAATAAGTTTAAAAAACATTGAAGTGCCCGTGTAACAGATGAGTTCTCGTCCGAAACCCTGATACTCCGAAAGAGATTGTCCAGTTTGTACACGAAGTGCGTCCAGTTTTTGTCGTGACCCTCTCTACTCTTTCGCACATGCTATGCGGGTGAAATGATGATACCATGCCAAGTTTCAACATTTTCACAGTTCATTTTGTAGTGATTTTCAATTTCACGGTCATTTAGCTCTCTAAACAATTAGATAAATGACTGAAAACAGCAAATGACGTCGCTTTGAATGCTGCATACTGAACACACAAGAAGTCTGGAGTTCAAATAAGTTACTAAAACTAAAAAAGAGGTGCAATGCTGGTTAATTTGCTTCAAGCCTTTTGGAATAGTGTAGACTGCACTTCACATAGCTCAGTGCAATCTATGCTATTCCGAAAGGCTTGAAGCTAATCAACGTGCAGGTGAGCATTGCACCTCTTCGTCATTGTCTCTGCACTCACGGCTTATAAACCGCTCATACTGCCTCTACCTTGGCGAGGTGGGACTAAAATCAGCTTACTAAGAAACTCTAGTACCGGTTCATGCCATGAACCGGTACTAAAGGTCTTCGTGGGGGCCCCAGCCTAACCACAGCCGCACTGGCCTCATTAGTACCGTTTTGTGGCATGAACCGGTACTAAAGGTTGCCCACGAACCGGTACCAATGATGTCCGTCCGCCTAGCCGTTGGAACCGGCACTAATGGTCACATTAGTGCCGGCTCAAATTCAAACCGGCACTAATGTGCTTCACATTTGACCCTTTTTCTACTAGTGTAGCATGCCATGAAATGCAAAATAACACATGCATCACATAATGACCGATGTCATCCTTATACACACCAAGCATAACGTCAACAACTCAATTTACTTGACTTGCTCAAATGACTCACAACTTAACCAAAGTACTTTGCAACAAGTTTTATTAACTTCTTACGCAAGAAAGTAACTCCGATAAATTTCTCATATGCCTGTCAAAATTCATTAACCACAACTCTTACTTTCTTTATCACTAAGTTGGGTTCAACCATTCTGTAAGACAAGTAATATGATTAAACAAGTATTTAACAGAACATTTTCTAAAAACTTTTTATCAATCGAAGAGGACAAAAACATATCTTGCTAACATGCATAATAAAGTTATTTCTAACATCACCTCAAATAAATCTTTTCTTGCTTTATCCAATAAACTAGTTTTAACCATTATGCAACTCAAGCATAACAACTAACCAATATTTAACAGAATATAAATAACTCCATAATCATTTAAATGCATGGATTAATCCTTTTATTCAAGTAAGAAAATCACAAATATTGAAATGGCACCATGAAAATGTTGATGTGGCTTGCCTTAGTGCAGATGAGGTTTACAAGCCTCCTGGTGATCCTCAAGACAAGCTTCACCTTCTAAAAATAGTTTTAAAGACAAAAAGAAAATATCATGAACACTTCCGAAAATCACTAGAAATTCTAGACAACTCAGAAAAATCTCATCTTTGGTGAGCTGCTAGATTTCTAAACAACGAACACGGTGCAAAAGAATCAATTCATTTGGACTTATGGTTGAAGAGTTATGACTGTTTGAAGTGTTCTATAAATTCAAATGAATTTGAAATAGACTGGGGGGTGACGTCAAAGGCGTAAAGCCCAGGGGCGCCACCACTCGTACCGCTTCGCGCGCATACCGAGTGGCTGACTAGCGGGCCCTGCTAGTAAGGTGGGGGAAAAGGAGAGGGAAACAGAGGGGGCCGCAGCTTCGCTGGAGCTCTTGCCGATGACGAGGGCTCCTTGGACTAAACGAGAGGGAGGGATGGCAAGAGGGGGTTGAGACGCACCTGCCCATACCCGTAGCGTAGCTAGGGGCGGCCGGACGGCGTCGGAATCAACCTCGCAAGCGGAGGCAGAACGTGGAGGTCGCCGGAGTTGAGGAAGACGGTGAGCATAGGCCACTCCAGGCGCTCCAAGCGGGCGAGACGGCCTCACCAGAGAGAGGCGGAGGCCCTGGAGGGGTCGCCCAGGACTGGGAGGGGCGGGAGCTACTGCGACGACCAGAGGGGATCGCCGGCGAGCTCGATCTCGGGGACGGCGGCCCGAGGCCTGCCCGGCCGGGCTCCGGCTTCCTACTCGATCATGGGGTGTGTGTGAGTGTTGGCTGGTGCTCGAGGAGGCTGGGGAGGGCTCTATATATAGGCGAGCGGCGAGGGTGCTACGGGCTCCGCCGGTGGACAGCTGTCCACGGCGCCCGCCGACGAGCGGCGTCAGTGAGAGGGGGAGAAGGTGAAGGAGGTCACGCGGCCAGTGTGGGTGGGCGGAGACGAGCACAGGATCAAGAGGATGGCGACGAGCACAGTGCGCTCTACACTGTTGGGCTGGCTGGACCTTGCACGTGCTCGCTGCGGCGAGCTCCGGCATCGGCGAGTGCCAGGGAGGAGTTAAGAGCATTGAGACGATGATGGTGGCGAAGTTTGGCATGGTTGGGCAGGCGGGGAAGCGAGCACGCGAGTAACAGAGGCTCGGGCGCGTAGCAGAGCGCGTCGGCTGCGTGCCAGCATGCCTGGATGAACGCGGTCACCGCGTGAACTATGACATTAGGTTGATCTAAGCAAAAACCCAATGTCTGGCATGTTGTTCGTGATAGTTTTGAGTGTTACCACGGTTTGGTTTGGATCCGGGTGCAGTAGAGAAGTTTTCACACATCAAGTAAGTTTCTGGTCAGTAACTTGGTGAGGTTACTGTGGTCAAATGGATTGGAGTTTGAAGTTGTGCTTTGGAGGCTAGTGATAAGTTACTAAGGTAAAGATGCACAAGAAATTTCAGGTCAAATGGAGCAAGTAAAATGGTAGTTGTTGTACAAACCACCATTTCTGCCCAGAATAGAAAAGATTTTCTGTAGCAAAAATATTCCAAAAAATGATGAAATATTTTTGCTCAGGAAGGTGCACTAGGGTTCACAAAATATTTGTGAATTATCTCATATTTTTCTGAGCCATAAAAATTGGGGTTGCTTTGAAGCAAACAGATCTGGCTTAGGGTTTTAGAGAGAAAATGAATATTTTTCTTTTAAGAAAAATATTCCAAAGATTATTTTTGGTAGGTCAGAAGTGAAATGATGATTTAGGAGGGAAGTGAAGCACTTGGGTGAAAGCCAAGGATGCCCAAGTGTTGAAGTCCACATGAAAAGATTCAGAAACCTCAAGTTTCAAAAAAATTCAAATAAAAAAATTCAAGCAAAAAGAAGGGGCAAAACGCAGGCTGTCACATGGCCTCCTTGCCCTTCTCCTTGGTTTTCTTTTTTGGTCCCTGGTACGATGCAAGGACCAGCATCCTTGTCAACAGGGGAATAGCTGAGTCTTTGGGCAGCGGAGCCGGACAGTGAACCCGTTCCACTTTATTTGTCCAGCCCTGCAAAAGAAAAAAGAGAGTTTAGTGTGCTCCTTGGACTCGCAAAGTAAGGTTATCAAAGAACTTACGGGAGTCGCAGCGTGGGTGATGTATTAGCCGAGGTCTTCGGTTGTCTCCGGCCATGACTTTTGGGTTTTGAAGAGCAGATTCCACATGTCTTCATGCTTCGTGCCAAAGAACCGCTGCAGGGTCCAGGGACTAGTTGGGTTGAACTTCCACATGGGCTCATGACGCGCCTGACAGGGGAGAATCCGGCGGAAGAGCATCACCTGGATCACGTTGGCGAGGCTGGTATTTTTATCTACCATGCTCTTGATATGCTTCTGCAACATCGTTACCTTGTCAGATGACGCCCAGTCCAGGCCCTTGTTGAGCCAGGATGCTAGCTGCATTGGGGGTCCGGACTTAAACTCCGTAGGAGCAGCCCATGTGGAGTCACGGGGCTCTGTGACAAACAAACCCCCCTGCTGCCATCCCTTCACGGTATCCATGAAGGTGCCCTTGGGCCAAGTGACATTGGGCAGTTTGCTCACCATAGCGCCACCGCAATCCGCGTGCTGGCCGGCCACCACTTTCGGCTTCACATTGAAAACCTTGAGCCATAGGCCAAAGTGGGGGGAAATGCGGAGGAATGCCTCGCATATGATGATAAATGCCAAAATTTTGAGGAAAGAATTTGGGGCTAGATCACGGAAATCTAGCCCATAGTAAAACATGAGGTCGCGGACGAAAGGATGAAGGGGAAACCCCAGTCTGCGATGAAAATGAGGGATAAACACTATACTCTCGCCGGGATTTGGAGTGGGGATGATCTGCTTTTTGGCTAGAAGCCGGTGGGCGATCTCCTTGGCCATGTACGCCGCTTCCCGAAGTTCCTTGATGTTTTTCTCAGTGACGGAGGAACCCATCCACTTGCCCTGCGCTCCGGATCCAGACATGGCTAGAGTACTTTCTGGGAACGGAGAGGATTGAAGCTTGGGCGCTGGAGCTTGAGGGCAGATGGGCTAAGGAAGGGGAAGGCATGGGGTAAAAAGGGGGAATCTTATCTCCTTATAAAGGCAGTGAATATCATGCATCCCCCACGAGCCTTAAAAGCTCGCCTATTTCCAAGTGGTCGCGCGAAATGGCATGGTTGGGTTTCCCAAACTCGTATTGATGAGAATCCCTTAATAAGGGGGCATGATCTCTGCTTTGACAAGACGTGTCATCGGTGGTTGCGTCTCGAAACATGAAACGGGAGGCCGAAAAACGGTTTGAAATAATAAAATGGTCGGACGTAACGTCGCACTAGTGAAATCTTCAAAAGACAGAACTAATCTGTATTCTATCCTTGTGATTCAGAGTGATGACTGTTGTATAGAGCCGGATATAATACTGACAATCAACTACTTTGGAATATTCAGAGGAGGAACCTGCCTTGCAATGTCGAAGACAATATGCACGCCGGACACATTGTCATTGAAGACTGGTTCCGGGCCTACTGAGGGAGTCCAGGACTATGGGGTCCTCGGGTGCCTGCGCTATGTTATATGGGCTGGACTAATGGGCCATGGAGATACAAGACAGAAGACTTTCCCCCATGTCTGGATGGGACTCTCCTTGGCGCGGAAGGCAAGCTTGGCGTACGAATATGAAGATTCCTTTTCTGTAAACCAACTCTTTACAAAGCCTAGTCCCTTTCGGTGTCTATATAAATCGGAGGGTTTAGTCCATAGAGGCAATCATAATCATATAGGCTAGACATCTAGGGTTTAGCCATTACGATCTCGTGGTAGATCAACTCTTGTAACCCCTATACTCATCAAAGTCAATCAAGCAGGAAGTAGTGTATTACCTCCATCAAGAGGGCCCGAACCTGGGTAAACATCGTGTCCCCTGTCTCCTGTTACCTTCGATCCTTAGACGCACAGTTCGAGACCCCCTGCCCGAGATCTGCCGGTTTTGATACCGACAGCATCCCCTCCGGCAAGCTGTTGGGCTTTCTGGTGTCACACACGGGAATCGAGGCAAACCCGGAGAAGGTCAAGGCGATAGAAAGGATGAGTCTGCCACATACCTTAAGGAAATGCAAAAGCTGGCGGGCTGTTTGACCGTGCTAGGGCGCTTCATCTCCGAGCTGGGGGAGCGCGCCCTCCTGTTCTTTTAAGTTGATGAAGAAGAAGGGGTCGTTCGAGTGGACTCTGGAGGCCGACGCCGCATTCCAAGATGTCAAGAGGTACCTCACTAGCCCGCCGGTGATAGTGGCACCGCGTCCACTCGAGCCCCTGGTGCTTTACCTGGCCGCCACGCCTCACTCAGCCAGTGCGGCACTGGTGGCCGTCAGGGAGGAGCGCAAGTCCGAGGGCCTACCACACGACTCCGCGTGCTTGGTCAAGATGACGCAGCCTCAAGGCGGCACACCTGAGGCCACGGCTGCGCCAACAGGCGGCCAAGCTCCTGAGGTCCACCAGCCTCCGAAGGCGCATCAGCTCCAGGAGATCTCGGACTACACCAACAATCCTGCCCTCATCGAGCACCCAGTATACTTCGTCAGAACGGTACTGCGGGAGCACGCTACCCCATGTCGCAGAAGCTCTTGCTCGCTCTTCTCGTCGCCTCGCGCAAGTTGCGCCACTACTTCCAAGGCCACCCCATCAAGGTCGTTTCGGCCTACCCACTAGAGAGGGTGCTCCGGAGCCCCAATGCTGCAGGTAGGGTCGCCGAATGGAACATCGAACTGCATGCATTTTACCTGGAGTTCAGCACCACCAGGGTCATCAAGGGAGCTCCACTCGCCGACTACGTGGCGGAATGGACTGCCCGGACCAGAGCCAGGCGAGGACCGATCGCTCTCACCGGGGAGCGAAGCACCAAACGGCTCGGTCATGTAATTTGACGGCGCCTTCGCACGGCAAGGTGCGGGGGCTGGAGTCGTGCTCGTTTCGCCTACTCGGGACAAGCTCTACTACACCGTGCAGATCTGCTTCCAACACGACGAAAAGGTCTCCAACAACATCACAGAGTATGAAGGCTTGATCGCCGGCGTCAAGGCCGCAGCCGCTTTAGGTGTGAAGCACCTCACCATCAAGGGCGACTCCCAGCTCCTCATAAACTTCGCCAACAAAGTGTACGAGCCGAAGGATGAACACATGGAGGCATACCTGGCGGAGGTATGCAAAATGGAGAAACAATTCTTGGGCCTGGACCTGCAGCACGTGCCCCGCGACACAAACAAGGAAGCGGACGACATCGCCAAGAGAGCATCCAAATGCCAGCCTCAATAGCCCGGTGTCTTCGAGGAGCGGCTCTTCAAGCCTTCGGAAGCCCCTCCAGTGGTAGAGCCAGCATTGCCTCAGGAGGAGCTCCTAGCAGCACCAACCTCAGGAGTCCCTGCCTGCGGCCCGACCTCAGGAGCACGCCTGCTCCTGGTGCTCGAGCCTCAGGAGGGGTGCTGGACCGAAGAATTCAAGGCATACCTGCTCCAGGGAACCCTGCCAGAGAAGGAAGAAGATGCTGAGCGCATGGCTCGTCAGGCCACAGCCTACTACATTTAGGACGGTGAGCTCTACAGAAAATGACCAAACGATGTTTCGTTGCGATGCATCTCCAGGGAACAGGGGTGCGAGCTGTTAGCCAACATACACGGCGGAGACTGCAGGCATCACTTATCGTCACGCACCCTCATGGGCAAGGCGTTCCACGGTGGATTCTATTGGCCCACGGCGCTCAGCGACGCGACCGAGCTGGTGAGATCCTGTGAAGCCTGCCAGTTCCATGACAAGAAAACCCACCAGCCTGCCTAGGGCCTCCAGACCATCCCACTCTAGTGGCCGTTTGCGGTCTGGGGGCTGGACTTCTTGAGTCTGTTCCCCCGAGCACCCAGGGGCTACCGCTACCTCTACGTCACCATCGACAGGTTTACCAAATGGGCGGCGGTGGAAGCAGTACACACCATCCCGGCCGGCTCGGCAGTCAAGTTCATCAAGGGCCTCGTGAGCCGGTTTGGAGTCCCTAATCACATCATCGCCGACTGTGGCTCGCAGTCTACTAGCAATATCTTCAAAATATATTGTGCTAACCTTGGAACGCAGATATGCTACGCCTCAGTGGCACACCCGACACTACAAAAAAAGACACATCCGTGACATTTTGGGCCGAACAAATTTTTTTTCTGTCATACTTATGACACTTCTATGACGATAATTGTGAGAAAACCCGGTATCATCATAGATGTGGTGGGCTCCTACTTCTATGACAAAATCATGATAGAAAATGAGCTTTTCATCCTAGGCGGGCCGGAGACGCAGCTGCATGACATTCTTTGGGCCGTCAATGACAGAAAAAACCATGGTAGAAGCGAGGGCGAGGAAAATACCGGGGAGTTCCCGGTTACGGTGGCTGGTCGGGGGCCGAGTGATGCGTGTTTCTCTCGTACATAGGTGCATGTGTGCAAGGCCTTGTGCTCTAACTGAACCCGAGCGAGGCATTGGGCTCTAACTGAACCCGAGCGATTGCACTGCAGGCTACGCGTTACGGAACCCGAGCGATCGATCCATGGCTATTAACTGAACCTGATTGAGTGATTCCTTCGCTACTGCTACTAACTGAAGCCGATCGATACTACCTCTGGATGAACAGTGAGCGTTGATGGGGGGTTTGGATGAACAGTTCCCGGTGGGGGTTGGATGAACAGAAACCCGTGGTAGTAGAGGTCGTTGCCACTGGATGAACAGTACCCCGATCGATCGAGCCGGTGGATGAACAGGACCCTGTGGAGGGCTGGATGAACAGGACCCCGTGGAGGGCTGGTTGAACAGTAGCCGGTGGAGGGCTGGCTGAATAGTAGCCGGTGGAGGGCTGGATGAACAGTAGCCCATGGAGGGGTGGTTAAATAGGACCCCGTGGAGAGGGATGGTTGAACAGTAGCGGGTGGAGGCTGGATGAACAGGAGCCCGTGGATGAACAGTCGCAGGTGGAGGCTGGAGGAGGTCGACGGTGGATGAACAGTAGCCCGTGTAGGCTGG
Organism: Triticum urartu; assembly: GCF_003073215.2. NCBI lineage: Eukaryota > Viridiplantae > Streptophyta > Magnoliopsida > Poales > Poaceae > Triticum > Triticum urartu. Next base: position 585,320,768 of record NC_053023.1, on the reverse strand, counting down.
AGGAGGTCGATGGTGGAGATGAACAGTATCGCGGTGAGTCCCATTTTGCGGTACGCCACACCCCTCCCAATGAACAGGACCCCTGTTTCGACCGTAGCGCTCCAACACAAGTACGTTTCCTCCGTTTTGCGGTACGCGACACCCCTCCCAATCAACAGGACCCCGTTTCGACCGTAGGAGGTCCAAGAGAAGTCTGTTTCCTCCATTTTGCGGTACGCCAGACCCCTCCCGTTGATCAGGATCCCGATTCCACCGTGGTCGGTCGAACACAAGGCTGTTTCCTCTGTTCTGTGGTACGCCAGGCCTCGTTTCCATCAGTTGTTCCGTCCAAGCCGGTTGGCTCCCGATGAACAGCACGCATTCCGTTGCCTCCCGATGAACATGACACATTCTGTTGCCTCCCCATGAACACGACGACGATGCAGTTTCTCTGTTCCGACCTAGCCACAGCCATGTACACGAGCCCTGGCCATACGTATGTGTGAGTAGGCATTCGAGACCCCGCCCGTATGTACGTACGTGGCCGTATTTACTTTCTTGCACCCTGGCTGTTGTACGTATGTGTACATGCTACGTGTGCGCCTCTACTACCACATGTGCCCTTCCTTACACGGCCACGGTTCATCGCTGCAGCCTGCAGACAAACCGATCGACCAGTATGTATGTACACGTTCGTGAGCAGAATGACAACGCTACGTACGCTTCGACCGGGTGGGTCCCGACTGTGAGGCACTTCATTGCATCCGAAGATGCAGCTGGTGGGTCCCAGCAGTCAGGGGGTCGAATCATTTTTTCCCGTAATATGGATGCACTTCCTTGCGTGCGAAGATGTAGCTGGTGGGTCCCAGCAGTCCGGGGGAAATGTTTTTTTGTGAAATACGGTGGCCCATCCGGTGGGTGCCCGCTGTCAGGTGGAGGAATCATTATTTTCCACGTAATAAGGAGGGAACTTCCTTGCTGCGGCCATGGACCCAGTTGTCAGCCTCTCCACATACAGTATTCTTCCGATGGAAGTCGTTCCTTGACCACGTTGAACACGCCACACCGAGAGCACCAGGGCGGTGGACGACGTCTAGGCCTAGGAAGGGGATGACGCGGAGTCAGGGAAGACGCAGCAGTGAATGCCCACGCAGAGAGGAGTACGAGGGTTCACTAGTTCGGCTTCGGTGTGAGGCTGCCATCGCCACAGAATAACAAGGGGTGTGTGTGAGTGGAGGGATGGCCTGGCCAGCGGTGGGAGTAGTAGGGGGCGGTGAGGCCTCCACAGCAGCACAGCCGGCCACGGGAGGCATGAGCAGGCGGCACGACCGGCGCTACTTTGGGCGGCTGGAGCGAGAAGAGCAGAGGTTGAAGAAGCACTACGGCCGTTGGATGGACATCGTACAGTCAATGGAGCTAGAATCGTTCATATTGACTAAGTTGACAAAGCCCTCCATCCCCGTCATCTTAGTAGGCCCACAAGTCAGCCTCCCACAATTGTGGCTCCCAGCTAGCAGGGGGAGTATTCATTTTTTGTGCGTAATAAGGAGGCACTTCCTTGTGTGTGAAGATATAGCGGGTGGGTCCGAGCTGACAGCGGGGGGAACATTTTTTTCAAGAAATACAGAGGCCCTTCTGGTGTTTCCCAGCTATCAGGTGGAGGAATCATTATTTTGCGCATAATAAGGAGGCATTTCCTTGTGTGGACTCCTACTATTAGCCTCTTCCGATGGCTGTTGTTTGTTGACCATGTTGACCTCGCCGCGCCGAGAGCACAAATGCGGTGGACAAGGGCGAGGCCCAGGAAGGGAACGACCCGGAGCCGGCGAAGCCACCACAGCGGATGCCCACACTGAGGGGTGTATATGAGCGCTGACTGGTCAGCTGTGGGGTGAGGCTGACGTCGCTGGAAAATAACAGGATGTGCGGGTCTGTAGAGGGATGGCCTGGCGGCAGCGCAGCCAGCCACGGGGGGAGGGAGCAGGCAGTCCCGCCGGCGCTGGTTTGGGCGGCTGGAGCAGGAAGATCAGAGATTGAAGAAGCACGGCGGCCGTTGGATGGACATCCAAAAATCACTGATCTGTGTTGACTAAGTTGACAAAGCCTTGCGTACGCGTCAAAAAAAATTAGGACAGCATCATCGTCAACCTAGTAGGCCCAAAAGTCAGCCTCCAAATCTGTGGAAAACAACATACAACCCATTAGCCATTATTTTCAATAATTTACATCCCATTTGCTAATTCTAAAGGATATTTGAAGCTCATATTCTTTTTATTAGCATTACAGACCATATATTCTAGGCACTGCTAAAAAATTCAACAAATTTTTTCATATTTTGGGGATTCCGAACTCTTTTAATCATGAAATTTCGAGTCGCGTTAAAAATAATTTATTAAAAATTATATCAAAATAAAATTCAAAAAACAATTCACCACAAAAAAATGAATGATATTTAAAATCTTAACTAGCAAGATGCCCGTGCGTTGCACGGAACATGAAGATGCATTTGTATGAGTAGTTTATCTTGTGGGAGAAAAGATGATCTTTTAATGTAATTGCTAGTTGGCTTTGGTTTTTATAAGAGTAGAGAGCAGAGAAATCAAGAAAAAATGCTATTTTAATGTAATTTTCGGTTGGCTTTGGTTTATAAATTTACATCCCATTTCTTACAACTTATAGCCCATTTTCTGGGGAAGCTCATTTCTTACTACTTTACATCCCTCCCTCCTTGTCTTCAAAGATTTGCTGCCCAGCAGGGCTGAGAAAAGCAAGTAGGCCTCGGTTTTGTTGTTCTCCAAAAAAAAGAACTGGGCTAGTCATTTTCAGAAATAAAAAAGATATCAACAGGGCTCGTCATGTGCTTAAATAAAAGCGTAAGCATGGGCTAGACGGGCCACAGCCCCCGCACAGCGTGCAGTTGAGCTCCGTCTATGAAACTTAAAAAACAACTGGGCGAGCTGCTGGGTCCCTAGTGTTATCCGTCATTTTGTAATTTTAACAAATCCGCAACCGCGCCGGCCTATGCATCGCCGGTGTGAGATGAGACGTCGATGACTTGTCCTAGCGACATGCCGCCGTTGGTGGACTCCATGTCCCCCTTGCTAAAGTCAACCACGTCTTCGTCCTCGTCGTCATCCTCGTTGTCGGCGCCGCCCTCAAGGTTGTAGTACTCATAGTAGTAGCTGCGCCAGAGCTCGCGTTGGTACTCCACCGCCGATTCCTCGACGGACAGACTCTTCTCTACCTCGACCTCGGCCATGTGCAACTCCTCCTCCCGACGCTCCTCGATCTCCGCCGCCTCCAGCATCTCCAGCTCTCATGAGGAAGCAGGTGCTCCATGGTCACCGCCGCCTTTTCAGACGTGGGTTGCATGCTGGAGTCCGAGGTGCCCTGGAATATATTGGCGTGTGCATCCTCGATATTGGCGTGGATGGCCTCGACCTGTCTAGGGCGACATCAGCGGCAGGGACGGCAGCTCGAGCGCTCTCGGCATTTGCAGCCACCGTCGCAACAGCAGCTGCAGCCGTCTCGGCTGCCGCGGATGCCCTCTCGGCGGAAGCGGCTGCGCTCAATGCGGATGCGGCAGCACTCTTGGCGTAGGCGGCGGCGCTCTCGGCGCAGGCATCGGTGCTCGGAGGATGCGGCCATCGTACGGGCCTTCACGAAGCGTTTACACGGCGTCATCTTTACAAGAAGGGTGTGCGGGAATGGGGATTGGGATTCGTGGATTCGGGGGTTGCCGGCACTGGAGCAGACAAGCCGGCGAAGCTTAAGGAGGGAGACTTAAATAGACCCAAATATTTTCATCGCAAACGGTTCCTAGAAAACAACAATGTGTGATGTTGTACATATTTTTTATTAGCTATGAAAGACAAATTTGGAGTAAAGTGGCAACGGATGGTGTTTTAAATGAACGAGAAATTTTGTAGTACTAATACAACTGTGATGTCAAATTTTGTAAAAAATCGGGGGTCATTTGACCTTTTAAGACATTTAAGTGATTTTCTAGCAGTGAGGAATTAGGAGGAAGTTTTTTTTTTGGCTTGTAATAACGAGGCACCTGCTTGCGTAATGCAATGACCCTGGTGGGTCCCTACTGTTAGCCTCTCCACGTACAGTCATCTCCTGATTCCACTTGGTTGTTGACCATGTATTTTTTGCGGGGAGGTTGTTGACCATGTTGACAACGCCAGACGGCGGCGGGCATAGCGAGCGATCCAAGGCGGAGAACGACGGCGAGGCCTCGGACGGGAACGAATAGCAGCCGTGGAAGATGCGGTAGTGTAGTGGCAGGTGGAGGGGAGTACGATTACAACAACATGCAACTCAAGTTTACAAACGGTACAAAAAGCCCAAGGATTAATTGTTCATCAAATTTTTAGCCAAAACCCAGATTGAACATGGCAGTAACATCTAACCCAACCACTCTTTTTCGCAGTCACAAACAAATGGATCAGTCTGATCCATAAAATGAACATCCTGTGCAAAAAAAATTCAGGATGACTACAACTTGTTGTAAATAGAAGCCGAGCATGTTTAGAAGCCCATTTGTCCACCTGAAACTTCTTTTTTTGCTGTCCAACGTATCCGTCCATGAGAAATCTCTGGCGGTAAAACTTAAGCCTCATGGACAATAGTAACCTCGCATTCAACAGGAAGAATGTGACAAAGCTTCTGTTTGCCCGGTTGGATGCATATCCTTCCATCGTTATTGTCCTCAAACGAATATCATGAGAACTAAGAAAATCCTGGTGCTTATTACGCCACCGATTGGTTATACATTTTGTTCCATGTGGTAGCACTGCCTAAGTAGACACGAAGATTGAAAACAGTTAAGGTATGAACAAAGAGTATGTTGAAAGAGCGACAGCTGAACGATTAATTCTAGTACAATATATACGGGCTTTCAATGTGCATGAAGTCATCACCTCAATACATATAAATTCTCCAGAGATGGAAAGCATTGCAGCAAGCCAATAATTATGTTTGGATCAAAACTAAACATTCCGATATATAAGATCTTGATAGAATCCAGTAGCATTGATAGGCTATCCATGGACGAACTCTTCATTGAGCATATAACATAATATTAGTACCTAAAGTGTACTCCAAGATGGTATAAAACTTATGCGCACAAAGGAAAAATGCAGCTTATGATTACAAATGTGTAGACGATAATATACGGTACCTGAATAAGGGTGGAGCCAAACACCAACTTGTTGTGATCATCAAACAGATCACAATTACACCCAAGGTCTCCAGTTTGGGCACAGAGACGACAATTATTTGTGAAGCTGTATAACAATTATCAAGGAGCAACCTTTGAACTGAAGGGGCATCTTCGATATTGAGCTCCTATCCTTCAAAACAATTTTCAATGCTTTTAAGGTGAGGCGACTTTATTTTGAGACAACTAATAGGGATTTCTATTCCCAAAACAATCAGCAACTGCTCCAGGACAGGGCAACTTGAGTGGATGATGCTGTGCAGTGAGGCCTCCGACAGATAAACCACCACAAGCGAAAGTTTTTTTAGCAGTGGGAGTCGAAGCATTAGTACGAGATCATCTAGTAGATGGCACCGGGTGAAGGTGGCGGTGTGGAGAGAGGAGGAAAATCGCAAGATGGACAATGGTGGTGTGAGCATGAATTCTTGGCGTGTTCATGGTATGAAAATTTTGTGGTAATGGTAGAACTCAAACTGCTGGTGTTTTCCGAATTCAAGGGATGTCAGCCAAGCATCCACCGTGCCGGGTATGGACAGCAGGTAGCATGTCGGGATGTAGAGGCGTTGAATGGGGCCCTGGCGGTGAGAGTAGACGATGGATCTGAGGAGCTCAAATTCAGGAAGGACGGATATCTGATGACAGTCGAGATTAAGGGGCACGGTGCGCCATAGAGGGCGCCACCGAGTTGAGAGGACTTGTGTGCGGCAGCAATCCTCAGTGGGGAGAAGCGAGATGATCTCCTCAAGGATGACGTCCGGGAGATCGCTGATGCGGTCCACCGGAGATTCTACCGGTTCCTCGGATCCGGGTGGGGGGGGCTTGCCACTTCTCCCCACGCTGCTGGGTGCGGGATCTACAACCAGCGTCGCCGCTGGAGGGAGCCTCATCTTCTTGGCACTGGGGCCAGTCGACTCCATTTTCCTTGTGGGTGTCGCGTCGAGCTCACGGGTTTGAGCAGAGTAGCCAGAGACGAGCCTAGTGGCAGTGCGAGTGTGGAAGAAGGAGGGCTGGGGTTTTCTATAGGAGTGGAAGAAGAGGAGCAAGCATTTTCTGTACTAGTGAGGAAGAAGGTGAGCGGGGGTTTTCTCGACGAGTGAGGAAGATGGGGAGCGGGGGGGAGGATTAGGGGGCGACGGAAGTGGGAGAGTCCAACGAGCTGTAGTATAAGTGGAAGTGAGGAGGAAGGAGGGTTTTCCTGGGATCTTCCCCTCTTCAAGAAATATGGGCTTCTCCTCTCAAAAAAAACAAATGGGCTTTAAGATGGATAGGATTTTGTATCGGCCCAGTCAGCTGCTCGTGTTTCATACTGGAGGGCCTTGTGCTAGAGGCAGCCCGAGACACTCTCCAGCTTATTGCCCATTCGAAAGAAAAAAAGAGACGCGTCCAGCTTATGGCTACTCATCGGTAACCTTTTTCAACTTGGCATCCACCAAATTAGAGGATGCGGTACTGGATGCAGACACTCACACTGGTCGTGTAGTGCGGCAAAGTGAGGTGTAAAATAACAGGCCTACAATATACTTACTAGATTGTGAAGGTTCACAGGCTAGTCAACATTTACATTAAACTAAGCTTCAGAAGATACGGTATGCATACTAACATTTAGAAGAGCAAAAGTTCAGCATGTTTTTGCATCTCAATAATTCACCATACTATAACCAATACAAACCTGTGAGAAGGTGTGGAAATAAAGAAAATCGGTCGATGCTTCTCTGAGCAAAGGGCCTCCCTGCACACGCATTAATTTCCTTAATTTCCTGGGCATGCTTGTTTCTTCTCAATGTTGCGAGCACTTTGAGCATGTTGGCAACTCCACAGCTAGCTACCTGCCTCATCTTGCAATTGATGCTGACACATTTGCAGAAAACACATGAGGCAATAGAGATGACTCAACATGAGTCCATATTGTGCAGTTCCCCTGAAATCATCTTCATTGTCCTGAATCTGAAAAGATAGGAAAACAATAGCTATACTTAAACGATGTTGCCAAACAATAGCACATATCAATTGGTCGGCATGACAAAACATGATCATCTGGACGAAGGGGATACTGACCTGCCTGAGGAAGATTATATATAATTTCATAAGTCCTTGGTTGATTTCCACCTTCGATTGCACTGCTTGTTTGCTACTCCACACATGAAAGGATCGTTCCGCACTGCAATCAGCAAGTCAACGCACGAATAAGCTTATTTCATCTTGCGGTGGTGATTGTACCTAGTTACGAATGTAGGAATACCTGGAGCAACATGAGGTTAGCTGACCGTAGGTAGATGCAGCCATATAAGTTTTGTGCGGTGCTACCAAAATTGAGGTTTGCATCCCTTCCCGTTATGAGAATTCTTCTTAAAGTTGGTAGAATGTGACGGCTTGTTCTTTGCATCAAACTTGCCTTTCCCCTGAGATTTGTTCTTGTTGTTTTGGGGCTGGTTGGGCTGGAAGTTCTTCTCGTGTACCATGTGGGCACTAGAAGCTCCCTTAGCGACCCAAGCACATGTGTCTTTTGCTCTCGCCTTCTCTTCAAAATGAAGAGTGCTAATGAGATCCCAAATGGAAAACTCATGTCTCTTGTTTTACAGAGAAGTAGCAAAATCGTTCCACAAAGGTGGAAGCTTGGCAATGATGGTCCTAACAACAAATTTTTCTGGCAACACGCACTTGAAGTACTCAAGTTCCTTAGCGAGTGACTATATCTCATGAGTCTGCTGAACAACAGAGCGCTCATCAGTCATCTTGTAGTCACAGAATTGTTCCATGACGTACAACTCGTTGCCAGCGCCCGAGGCCCCAAACATGGCCTCGAGCGCAGCCCACATGTCTTTGCCGCTGTCAAACGACATATATGAATCCACAATGGAATCGTTAAGAACACTCAGCGGGGCGGCTTTGAAGAGGGTATCCATGTTCTCAAAAGCTTCCTACGTTGTAGGATTAAGATCGCCCTCAGGCTTACCTACGATGGAATTACTCATGCACGGCGGTGAGAACCATGAAATTGGTGATGGAGGAAGGTTGATAATGACGATGGCGATGGATTCCCCTCTCCGGAGCCACGAACGGACTCCAGATCAGCCCTCTCGAGAGAGTTTAGGGCTTGGCGGCGGCTCTGTATCGTAAAACGCAATGAATACTTCTCTCTCATTTTTTTCTGCCCGAACACGAATATATGGAGTTGGAGTTGAGGTCGGTGGGACGTCAGGGGGCCCACGAGGCAAGGGGCATGCCTAAGGGGGTAGGCACGCCCCCACCCTCGTGGACAGGATGTGGGCCCCCTGACGTGGATCTTTCTTCCAGTATTTTTTATATATTCCAAAAATAATCTCTGTTGATTTTCAGGTCATTCTAAGAACTTTTATTTCTGCACAAAAATAAGACCATGGCAATTCTGCTGAAAATAGCATCAGTCCGGGTTAGTTCCATCCAAATCATGCAAGTTATAGTCCAAAACAAGGGAAAAGGTGTTTGGAAAAGTAGATATGACGGAGACGTGTCAACTCCCCCAAGGTTAAACCTTTGCTTGTCCTCAAGCAATTCAGTTGATAAACTGAAAGTGATAAAGAAAAACTTTTACAAACTCTGTTTCTCTTGTTGTTGTAAATATGTAAAGCCATCACTCAAGTTTTCAGCAAATATTGTGAACTAACCATATTCACAATAACATTTAGGTCTCATGTTTACTCATATCAATGGCATAATCAGCTAGCGAGCAATAATAACAAATCTCAGATGACAACATTTTCTCAATACAATCATGATATGATATAACAAGATGGTATCCCGCTAGCCCTTTCTGAGACTGCAAAACATAAATGCAGAGCACCTTTAAAGATCAAGGACTGACTAGACATTGTAATTCATGGTAAAAGAGATCCAGTCACAGTCATACTCAACGTAAACTAACAGTAATGGATGCAAATGACAGCGGTGCTCTCCAACTAGTGATTTTTAATAAGAGGATGGTGACTCAACATAAAAGTAAATGGATAGGCCCTTCGCATAGGGAAGCAGGGATTTGTAGAGGTGCCAGAGCTCGGTTTTGAAATAGATATGAATAATATTTTGAGCGGTATACTTTCATTGTCAACATAACAACCGAGATGTCTCGATATCTTCCATGCTACACACATTATAGGCGGTTCCCAAGCAGAATGGTAAAGTTTATACTTCCCCACCACCAACAAGCATCAATCCATGGCTTGCCCGAAACAACGGGTGCCTCCAACTAACAACAATCCTGGGGGAGTTTTGTTTGCAATTATTTTGATTTGATTTGAGCATGGGACTTGGCATCCCGGTGACCAGCCATTTTCTCGTGAATGAGGAGTGGAGTCCACTCCTCTTGAGAATAACCCTCCTAGCATGGAGGATACAGACAGCTCTAGTTGATACATGAGCTATTCAAGCATACAAAACAAAATGTTTATTTGAAGGTTTAGAGATTGGCACGTACAAATTTACTTGGAACGGCTGGTAGATACCATATATAGGTAGGTATGGTGGACTCATATGGAATAACTTTGGGGTTTATGGAACTGGATGCACAAGCAGTATTCCCGCTTAGTACAAGTGAAGGCTAGAAAAAGACTGGGAAGCGACCAGCTAAAGAGCGACAACTATCATGAACATGCATTAAAATTAATCAACACCTAATGCAAGCATGAGTAGGATATAATGCACCATGAACAAAAATATCATAGAGGCTATGTTGATTTTGTTTCAACTACATGCGTGCACATGTGCCAAGTCAAGCCACTCAAATCGTTCAAACGAGGATACCGCCCTATCATACCACATCACAACCATTTTAATAGCATGTTGGCACGCAAGGTAAACCATTATAAGCTCCTAGCTAATTAAGCATGGCATAAGCAACTACAATCTCTAATTGTCATTGCAAATATGTTTCTTTCATAATAGGCTGAATCAGGAATGATGAACTAATCATATTTACAAAAACAAGAGAGGTCGAGTTCATACCAGCTTTTCTCATCTCAATAATTTCATCATATAATCATCATTATTGCCTTTCACTTGTACGACCGAACAGTGTGAATAATAATAATAGTGCATGTGCATTGGACTAAGCTGGAATCTGCAAGCATTCGATTCAAGAGAGAAGACAGGGTAATATGGGCTCTTTGTTAGATCAACAATAATGCATATGAGAGGCACTAAACATTTTCATTAAGGTCTTCCCCTCTCGACCCCCAAAGGAAGGAAAAGAAATAAAAATATTTACACGGGAAAGCTCCCAACAAGCAAAAGAAGAACGAGAAATCTTTTTGGGTTTTCTTTTTAATTACTACTACTACAGGCATGGAAAGTAAACTAACTAAAAGCTACAACTAATAATATTTTTTGTTTTTCTTAAGGTTTTTCAAACACACAAGAAGAAAGCTTAAAAAGAAAATAAACTAGTATGGATGATGCAATGAAAAAGTATGAGCACCGACAATTGGCATGAGTGTGTGAATATGAATGTGATGTCGGTGAGAAATACGTACTCCCCCAAGCTTAGGCTTTTGGCCTAAGTTGGTCTATGCCCATGGATCAAAGTTGTAGCTAGGGTCGTATTGAGATGCAGCGACAATTGCCTGATGAGCTGCAGCTTGGAGGTGAGCTGCCTCCGCCCTCCTCTCATACTCTGTCGCCTCCTCCCTGGTTATAACATATCTCCCCTTTGCCTGAAAGTCAAAGAAGGCAGGAGCAGGGAGAGCGAAGTGATAGATGCGTCGTCTGTCAAAGATTAGTCGGTACTGGAGGAACTAATTGTTCCTCTCAACAAACTAATGATGAACCGTGGCATTATAATCTATGTAAGCTGGAGGCAACTCAATATCATCTCCACGTATGGGTATCTCAATAAAATCAGCTAAACGGGTTGCATAAATTCCAAGAAAGAAATCTCCATTAATTTTGTTATTATGCAACTTGCGTGCAACAATGGCCCCCAAGTTATATTGTCTATCTCCTAATACAGCACTCTTGAGAACACTAAGATCTGGAACACACATGTGACATGCCTCATCCTTATCATTTATGCATCCACCTATAAAGAGAGCAAAATAATGTATAGCAAGAAAATGAATGATCCCAATGGTAGCTTGCGTGATTTCCCTAGATTCCCCTACAGTGATACTAGCAAGAAAATCCTTATATTCTGATTTACGAGGTTACTAACATTACCCCACTGTGGGAATTTACAAGTAGTAAAATCTTCTAAGTCCATGGTACAAGATTTAGCATAAAGATCAAACAGAACAGTTTGAGAATTGCGTGATGATGTAAATTCAAACCTTCTCACAAAGGAATCAGTGAGGTAGTGGTACTGACGGCACTTATCTGCCACGAAGCTCTCAAGATCGGCGCTACGCACATATGCTTCAAATTCCTCCTTGATTCCTGCTCGAACCATGAAGTCCTCTGACGGCCATTCACAAGGCCGCACTTGAGCGTCCCTTGGTAGTTCATTGTACGGCTCGCGTATTGCGGGCCTGGGTCCTTGCTTCCTTGAAGAACCACCTTGGTACATTTTCCTAAACATATTTCTTCCTCTGAAAATTTCTGAAATTTTTAAAATAAAAGTGAACCAAACTCAACAAAATTGATAGCAACTACTCCTACAAGTGCCTATAGGATGTATCATGCATTAAAACTACTTTTGACCACTTAAATTTGACATGCAAGCTCAAGAACAACGTCACCTAAGCAGCAAAAATTTGCAATGAATAAAGCACTAGAACAAAAACTAATTGGGCCATTGAAGGAGTCACATAGCAAAGAACAATCCCCCAAAGCAGTTTTGTGAATGGAGCTTTGAGCAAGGAGATCGAAAATGGCAGAAGATGAGCAAGAACTCGGGTTTGAGCTGGTTGGTGATTTTTTTGGGAGGAAGGAGTGTGTGGTGGCTGGAATAAGTGGAGGGGACCCACGTGGGGTCCACGAGGCAGGGGGTGCACCCAAGGGGGTGGGCGCGCCCTCCACCCATGTGGGCACGTGGCTGCTCCCCCTGCTGTGTTTTTAGTGCCAGATATTCTCAACTATTCTAGAGAAAATCATATTTAAATTTCAAGGCATTTGGAGAACTTTTATTTCCGGAATATTCTTTTATTGCAAGGATAATTCAGAAAACAGACAAAAAATACTATTTTATTTAATATAAATAACAGAAAGTAAAAAGAGGGTACAGATAGTTGTGTTTTCTAAATTCATCCATCTCATGCTCATCAAAAGGAATCCACTAACAAGGTTGATCAGGTCTTGTTAACAAACTCATTTCGAATAACATGAAACCGAAGAATTTTCGAATAACACTAGGTTACCTCAACGGGGATATGCATGTCCCCAACAATAAGAATATCATATTTCTTCTTGACAGTGGGAAGAGGAAATTCAAAACCTCCAATAGTAATTGTTGAAATTTTTCCAATAGAATTGATACTGTGGACTTGAGGTTGTTTTCTCGGAAAGTGTATCTTATGCTCATTATCATTAACAAGAAAAGTGACATTGCCTTTGGTGCAATCAATAACAGCCCCTGCAGTATTCAAGAAGGGTCTTCCAAGAATAATGGACTTACTATCGTCCTCGGGAATATCAAGAATAACAAAGTCCGTTAAAATAGTAACGTTTGCAACCACAACAAGCACATCCTCACAAATACCGACAGGTATAGCAGTTGATTTATCAGCCATTTGCAAACATATTTCAGTGGGTATCAACTTATTCAAATCAATTCTATGATATAAAGAGAGAGGCATAACACTAACACCGGCTCCAAGATCACATAAATCAGTTTTAACATAGTTTCTTTTAATGGAGCATGGTATAGTTGGTACTCCTGGATCTCCTAGTTTCTTTGGTATTCCACCCTTAAAAGTATAATTAGCAAGCATGGTGGAAATTTCAGCTTCCGGTATCTTTATTTTATTAGTAACAATTTCCTTCACATATTTAGTATAAGGGCTCATTTTAAGCATATCAGTCAAACGCATACGCAAAAAGATAGGTCTAATCGTTTTAGCAAAGCGCTCAAAATCCTCATCATCCTTTTTCTTGGATGGTTTAGGAGGAAAAGGCATGCGTTTCTGAACCCATGGTTCTCTTTCTTTACCGTGCTTCATAGCAACAAAGTCTCTTATCATAGCGTTGATTCTTTGATTGTGGGTTATCAAGATCAACAGCAGGTTCAATCTCTACATCATTATCATTGCTAGGTTGAGCATCAACATGAACATCATCATTAACATTATCACTTGGTTCATGTTCATTACCAGATTGTGTTTCAGCATCAGAAATAGAAATATCATTGGGATTCTCAGGTGTGTCAACAACAGGTTCACTAGAAGCATGCAAAGTCCTATCATTTTTCTTTTTCTTCCTTTTAGAAGGACTAGGTGCATCAATATTAATTCTCTGAGAATCTTGCTCAATTCTCTTAGGATGGCCCTCAGGATACGAAGGTTCCTGAGTCATCTTACCAGCTCTAGTCATAACTCTAACAGCATTATCATTCTTCTTATGATTTAATTCATTGAGCAAATCATTCTGAGCTTTAAGTACTTGTTCTACTTGAGTGGTAACCTTAGAAGCATGTTTACTAATAAGTTTAAGTTCACCTTTAACATTAGCCATATAATCACCCAAGTGTTCAAGCATATCAGTATTGTGTTTCAATTGTCTACCAACATAAGCATTGAAGTTTTCTTGTTTAACCATAAAGTCATCAAACTCATCCAAGCATGGGCTAGCAAACTTAGTAAATGGGATTTCACATTTATCGAATCTATAGAGAGAATTTACCTTTACTACCTGTGTCGGGTTATGAAGACCATGTATTTCTTCAACAGGCGGCAAATTAAGACCATGTATTTCTTCAATAGGTGGTAAATTCCTAACATCTTCAGTTTTAATACCTTTTTATTTCATAGATTTTTTTACCTCTTGCATATCTTCAGGACTGAGAAATAGAATACCCCTTTTTCAGAATTGGCTTAGGAGTTGGTTTAGGAAGTGTCCAATTATTTTCATTAGTCAACATATTATTCAATAACAATTCAGCTTGATCAATAGTTCTTTCCCTGAAAACATAACCAACACAACTATCCAGGTGGTCTCTGGAAGCATCGATTAGTCCATTATAAAAGATATCAAGTATTTCATTTTTCTTGAGAGGATGATCAGGCAAAGCATTAAGTAATCGGAGAAGCCTCCCCAAACTTGTGGCAGACTCTCTTCTTCAATTTGCACAAAATTATATATTTCCCTTAAAGCAGCTTGTTTCTTATGAGCGGGGAAATATTTAGCAGAGAAGTAATAAATCATATCCTGGGGACTATGCACACAACCAGGATCAAGAGAATTAAACCATGTTTTAGCATCACCCTTTAATGAGAACGGAAACAACTTAAGGATAAAGTAATAGTGAGTTTTCTCATCATGTGTAAAGAGGGTGGCTATATCATTTAATTTAGTAAGATGTGCCACAACAGTTTCAGATTCATAGCCATAGAAAGGATCAGATTCAACCAAAGTAATTAACTCAGGATCGACAGAGAAATTATAATCCTTATCACTAATAAAGATAGGTGAAGTAGCAAAAGCAGAGTCATATTTCATTCTAGCATTCAAAGACTTTTCTTTAAGCTTAGCTAACAATTTCTTAAGATCGGATCTATCATTGCAAGCTAAGAAGTCTCTAGCAGTTTCTTCATCCATAACATAACCCTCAGGAACAACAGGCGATTCATATCTAGGGGGAGAATCTTCATCATCACTTTCATCAATATTATCAGTTTCAATAATTTCATTCTCTCTAGCCCTAGCAAGTTGTTCATCAAGAAATTCACCTAGTGGCACAGTATTATCAAGCATAGAAGTAGTTTCACCATAAGTATCATGCAAAGCAGAAGTGGCATCATCAATAATATGCGACCTATCGGAATTAATAGCATGTGTAGGTGTCGCAAGTTTACTCAAAACAGAAGGTGAATCAAGTGCAGAGCTAGATGACAGTTCCTTACCTTCCCTCATAGTTGAGGGAAAAATCTTGGTTCTTTGATCTTTCAAGTCCTTCATAATGATAAGCAGATATAAATCCCAAGTGACTCAAAGAATAGAGCTATGTTCAACGGCAACATCGCCAAAAAATAGTCTTGATAACCCACAAGTATAGGGGATCACAACAGTTTTCGAGGGTAGAGTATTCAACCCAAATTTATTGACTCGACACAAGGGGAGCCAAAGAATATTCTCAAGTATTAGCAGCTGAGTTGTCAATTCAACCACACCTGGAAACTTAATATCGGCAGCAAGGTATTTAGTAGCAAAGTAATATAATAATAATGGTAACGGTAGCAAAAGTAATATTTTTGGGTTTTGTAGTGATTGTAACAGTAGCAACGGAAAAGTAAATAAGCGAAGAACAATATATGAAAAGCTCGTAGGCATTGGATCGGTGATGGAGAATTATGTCGGATGCGATCGATCATGCAACAGTTATAACATAGGGTGACACAGAACTAGCTCCAATTCATCAATGTAATGTAGGCATGTATTCCTAATATAGTCATACGTGCTTATGGAAAAGAACTTGCATGACATCTTTTGTCCTACCCTCCCGTGACAGCGGGGTCCTATTGAAAACTAAGGGATATTAAGGCCTCCTTTTAATAGATACCGGACCAAAGCATTAGCAATTAGTGAATACATCAACTTCCCAAACTATGGTCATCACCGGTAAGTATCCCGATTATTGTCACTTCGGGGTAAACGGATCATAACACATAATAGGTGACTATAGACATGCAAGATAGGATCAAGAACTCACATATATTCATGAAAACATAATAGGTTCAGATCTAAAATCATGGCACTGGGGCCCTAGTGACAAGCATTAAGCATAGCAAAGTCATAACAACATCAATCTCAGAACATAGTGGATACTAGGGATCAAACCCTAACAGAACTAACTCAATTACATAATAAATCTCATCCAACCCATCACCGTCCAGCAAGCCTACAATGGAATTACTCACGCACGGCGGTGAGCATCATGAAATTGGTAATGGCAGAAGGTTAATGATGATGATGGCGACGGATTCCCCTCTCCGGAGTCTCGAACGGACTCCAGATCAGCCCTCCTGAGAGAGTTTAGGGCTTGGCGGCGGCTCCGTTTCGTAAAATGCGATGAATTCTTCTCTCTTATTTTTTTCTCCCCGAACACGAATATATGGAGTTGGAGTTGAGGTCGGTGGAGCATCAGGGGGCCCAGGTGGCAGGGGCGCGCCCAGTGGGGGTAGGCGCACCCCCCACCCTCATGGACAGGGTGTGGGCCCCTGACATGGATCTTTCTTCCAGTATTTTTTATATATTCCAGAAATAATCTTCGTTGATTTTAGGTCATTCCGAAAACTTTTATTTCTGCACGAAAATAACACCATGGCAATTCTGCTGAAAACAGCGTCAGTCTGGGTTAGTTCCATTCAAATGATGCAAGTTAGAGTCCAAAACAAAGGCAAAAGTGTTTGGAAAAGTAGATACAACGGAGACGTATCACACGCTGCCACTAAAATCGACAGACAGTACCCGCCACCCTAGATTTAGCAACAACGCACTCCTGCTACCTGCGCTACTACTAAGCGAATAGCTATAGTGAGGTGATATACCCCATGCTAGTACTGAGCATGTCCGCCCCACACCACACCGGCACACCGACCCCGATCGACCCCCACCCCACCAAACTCTCTCTCTCTCTCCTCTCATCCATAGCCGCCGCCCCGCTCATCCGCCCGGCGATCCCACCGGCCGGCGCCCTCCACCCCCATCCCCTCCACCTTCCCCCACCTTCTATCCATCTATATGCCCCTAGACTAGATCGAGCAGGCGGGCGCTGTCAGATCGGGATCGGTCATGCCCACGGCGGGGCATCTGGATCCGCGCCGCCGTCGATCCAGGACGTGACGTTCGGCTCCTTCTCCAAATCCACGCCAAGGGTGACGAGGAGTGAGGGGGCTTCCTCCCAGCTCTCTCTCCCGGGATGCCGCCATCCATGCCATCAAGCTCTGACCCCGCCGCCGCCGACATCTTCGACCCATAACGAGCAGCTTAGTCAAGGTATCTCTCTCTCTCGCTCTCTCTCTCTCTCTCTCTCTCTAATCACATCTGATCTGGGCTTCTCTTGCAGACAGATGTGCGGCAGGGGAGAAAAGGAAGATTGGGATGCCGGCATCATCTCTAGACACCGCCGCGCTTCTGCTACTGCTGCAACCCTAGCTAGCACCGACGACGCCATGGAGCAAGTAAAGGTCCATCCTCTCTCTCTCTCTCTCCTTCTCTTGATACTGCAAAAATCAATAATTATGTGCGCCTGGCAAACAAAAATCAATCTGTATGTGCCCATGTCTTGATCTTCTGTGCAATAATGTGTCACGCCTATGCATAATCAGGCCTGGATGAGATAAAACAGGATGGCAGAGCAATTATTGGTGAAACTGTTGAATTACTTACACATATGATAGAAAAATAATAATTATGAGCTGGTTGTCGTTTTCATTTGGCAGGCCTTGTTTGTTCCCTGCTGCATGCATGCACGCACGCACAACTTTGTTTGCTTTTGCCTCTGTTCAGATCTGTTGTTGCAGGGCTGCTAGCTTTGGTGCCATGAACAAATTAAGCTTCTTACTCCTTGATCTCAGGCCCATCATTGCCTTGCCTGCTTTCTAATGCTTTGTTCTAGGCTCTATATTAGGTTTTTATTTTCTAGGCATATCACCTATTTGACACAGAATTGCATCCATCAATAAAAGATTCGATGATGTTTTTGTGTAGCTCTCGACAAAGCCTAGACATTTTTGTTGCATCCCATTTCATGCTTTTTCGATCGATGATTACGACGTGTGGCTCATTTCAGTTGTGATGTGCGGTTTGTAGGCTTGGTTCCCTGATGATACGGTTTCCTCATGCAAACATGTGCAGTTTTGCCCGTGGATTCTTCATCCCCTCTGTGCATCATCTCTGGACACCACTCTTCCGCTGCTGCAACCCCAGCTAGCACCGATGACGCCATGCATGCAGCAAGTCAAGGTCCATCTTCTCTCTCCTCTTGATATTGGAAAAATCAATATGTATGTGCGCGTGGCAAAAATCAATCTAACCTGATCTTCTGTACAATAACGTGTCTATCAACCAGGACAGATGGGATCAATTCCGAAATAACACATCAAGCCTATGTATAATCAATCACGCCTCGATAAAACACAATGGCAAAACAATTGTTGGTGAAACTGTTGAATTACTTCCACACATGTTAGAAACATAATAATTATGAGCTAGTTCTTGTTTTGATTTGGCAGGCCTTGTTTGTACCCTGATGCACGCACGCACACACACACACACACACACACAAGTTAGGTTTTCTTTTGCCTCTCTTCAGATTTGTTGCACGACAACCGGTGTTAGGTTTATTGTTGCCAGGAACAAATTAAGCTTCTTACTCAGTACTCTCAGGCCCGTCGTTGCCTTGCCTGGTTTTTAGAGTTTTATTCTAGCTTTTAGGTTAGGTTTTTATTTGCTAGGCATATCACCTCACTGACAGTGAATTGCATCCATCAATAAAAAGGATAGATGCAAAGCATTTTTTTTTGCATTCCATTCCATGATTTGTCGATCAATTACTATGATGTGTCTCAGTTTTGTTGTGATGTGTGGTTGGTATGCTTGGTTCCCTGATGATGTGGTTTCCTGATGTTTATGTGTCTCCTTGCGATAGATTGTGTAATGCTTTCCTGCTGTTCTGAATCATGATCTCCCAATTCTGCAACTGTGTGTAATCGATTAATATCCCACTCTTATAAGTTTCAATCGATTAATCTGGTACCTCCCTCTAATCACATCTATTCAACCACATCTGGTCTGGTCTTCTCTTGTAGATGCGTGGGGAGAGAGCGCAGAATGGGATCCGGCATCATCTTGGAACGCCGCTCTTCTGCTGCTGCGACCCTACCACCGACGACGCCATGGAGCAAGTCAAGGTCTCCCTCTCCCTCTCTCTCATTTGATCTGACTGTCCCTGCTCACTCATCTACCGGCCAATCCGTACATATTTTCATGCTAGCTAGCTCTTTGGTAGATCTATATGGAACGAGCACTCCATCTCTGGCAGTAAAGAATTAGAGAAGCGGTTGATTTATTTAGTGCTGACTTCTGAAAAACAGGTAGGGGTTTTCTTGTTTAATTTCAACTCGTGTGCATGCGCAACATCACCTGCTCAGGTAATTAACCGGCATTATGCAACACATCAACATCCTCAAAGTATCGTATCTGAACATTTTGTGTCTTTGTACCAACAAATCGGTATAAGATTGTGCAAGTAACTAACGTCTAGGTCCAAACTAATTTTTCAGTTCGTTCTGCTTGCTTGCTATCATCTGAAAGTGTTGTTCTCATCACCAACCCCAGATGGGCGGGGCTGGCAAGGACGTCTTGGACCTACTCCTCTTCTGCGCCGCCGCTCGAGCGGCCTCGGCGGAGGCCCCCGCGCTGCACTAGGTCCCGGAGGGGCTCTCCAAGGCGCCGGCCGCCGCCATGGAGGAGATGGCGCACACAATTTAGTATTCTTAGACCTTGAGCATAACAATTCTGAAGCCACTCGTAATATCTAATTTCAACTCCGAAGTAGATGTTTCTTGTTGGTTTTTGCTCTGTTTATTTTTATCATCCTGAATTTCTGAACTGCAGGGGCTGACTTGGAAGGCAGCTTTTGTTATCACCCTGAATTTCATATTTGATGCCAGGCAGCAGCATCCCTCCCCCCACAATGCTTTAGTTTGCTATTACATGGTTGCCTGTTTGAGCGGCAGTTTTTGTGTGCATTGGTAGACTGTATGACACTGTGTCCTTGTTTTTATCACTTCACTCTAGTTTGTCTTCAACAAGTTCCACTCTGTTTAGAGAAGATGCACTCTCTGTTTAGTTTTTAGCTAACCCAATTTGCAAGTTTGTATAGTCGCTAGGCTCTTCCAACAGTAGATTCATGGACTTTGTTATGTTTGAAAATGTGAAAGATATCAAGGTATTGAAGTGACTACTTAGAAAAATGGATAGATAGAATATTACCAGAAGAATTATGCCTCTAACTCCTTATGTGGTTCGTAGGTGCTGTTTCTTTTTAGAACTTCCAACACAATAGAATTGCTTCTAATCTTTTGCGTTATCTTTTGTCATGGAAGTATCTATGTGTTGCTTCACTGTGTAGTTCAGTTGTGCATTACGTCTTAAATAAGAATCTTGGGAAAATTTGTAGCACATTTGCACTGACATGTACTGCATTGTTTTCCGTGTCATTCTTTTGAAGAATCTGAAGTTTCTGAACCTCTGTTGGTAATGCTGCAGGGTTCGACGCTGACGGACGTCGAGAGGTTCATGGACTTGACGGTTGCGTTGCTGCCGATGTACGGAGAGGCGAAGCTACTGCTCGTCCTCTACCTCTGGCACCCCAGCACACGGGTAAGCAGTCGACCAGACACCCAGAGCCTGAGAGATGATCAACATTCAGATACACTTGATCCGGTATGTGGCCAATTCTGAATCTGGATCTTAATGGTGTTTGGGTTTCAGGGTGCGGGGCACGTGTACGATGGCTTCCTCTGTCCAGTGGTGGTGACAACATCGAGTGATGCCTGTTGGAGCTGAGGGCCAGGGTGTGGGAGGTGACGGTGTCGCAACTCAAGGCGGTGGCTGCCGTTGGCCGGGTGTGGCTTGTCGAGGCTTCCCGGTGTGTTTTGTCGCAGGCGCCGCACAACAACTAACAAGTCTCGGTCTCAGGCATCTAGAAGTAGTAGTAAAATTCCAAATTTGCATGGCAAGAACCACTTACGTAGGTAGCTTCCTACCAAGTTGCCATGGACAACACTGTGTCGCTACAATGAGGAACTCTGTGATAGTAATTATACATGAGTTGTCGCTACAATGAGGAACTCTGTGATAGTAGATACGGCAGTTGTGTGATAGAATGGAATTGGTTGATTTTATTTTATTTTTAATTTCTAAGAAGTTGGTAGTAGCATGGGAAAAACCTGTGCGCTACTAGTATTTAGGATACTAGTAGCGTTGGTATTATAGACACGCTACTACTATTTCATTAGTAGGGTCCGTAATAGCGGTAGCGTGGGCGGCATACATGCTACTACTAACAAAGTTAGTAGTAGCGCGGGTTTAACCCATGCTACTACTAACTTTTAGCTGTAGCGTGATACTAGTAGCGCGGGTTTAACCCATGCTATTACTAACTTTTAGCTGTAGCGCGATACTAGTAGCGCGGGTACCCACGCTACTAGTAGCCATTTTACCCGTGCTGCTAGTAGCCTTTTTCCTAGTAGTGTAAG
>NC_053023.1:585266401-585298033 GCF_003073215.2 Triticum urartu | reverse complement strand
CCACACACACACAAAAAAAACTATCAAGAACCCACACACTATATCTCTCTAGGTTTGTATCTCTCTCACACAACCCCACGCAGGTGGTATATGTATACAAGAAGAGAATAGGTGCATCGTGCACGTACTCACGCTTCGTGCCCAGACACACCCGCGCGAGTACACGATGGAGCTCGTTTCTTTACAAAATGGCAGCCCACGTGCTAATTTGAATGCCTGTAGCGGTTGTTTACCTAGGGAGGTCGTGTACCATGCGTGCATGAAACAAAGTTTGACTTGATGCGTTGCCGCGTTATTTTTAAATAAAGTTATAGCGCTCAATGGCACGTACACAGAATATAAAATGATTTTTATGGAGGAAAAGGTAGTCCGCTCTTCTGAGTATCTCACAAAAGGCTCCGGTGGCCTCTCTCTCTCTCATCGTTGGTCACTGATCCGGCCGCATCCCGTCCGCCAGGGGAAAGGGAATGCGGTGGCCTCTCTCTCTCTCACCATTGGTCACTGATCCGGCCGCATCCCGTCTGCGGGGGAAAAGGGAGTGCGGTGGCCTCTCTCTCTCTCTCTCTCTCACCATTGGTCACTGATCCGGCCGCATCACGTCCGCCGGGGGAAAGGGAGGAAGTGCATCGTTTCTCTATTCGACGGCGCCGAGGCAGCATGTCCTGATCTGCGGTACACGCCGTTCTCTCTGACCAAGCTCCAGCGCGGCAGGGCCTACGCCACCTGCTCGTAGATTCCGCCCGCCGCTGCTTACCTAGGTACATCCCGACGACCTCTAGGTATCCCCTCCGGCCTTGCTCCACTGCCCGTTTTCCCACGTCGCTGCATGTGGATCTTCCATAGTTCTTTGCCCAAAACGTAGCTCGTCCGGCGTACTTTCCATATTGCATTCTCGTCCTCACACCGTTTTAGACAAACACAACTGTGTTGTTATCTTCCCTTAGGACAAGGAATATGCTTCTTTTTTGTCGTCGCATGCGTCATCAACTGTTATTGGCCAGTAATTGTTTCCTTTCTACCTCTTTTTTGCAAACAGGGCTATCCATTTCATGTCGTTGCTATTGTGACCTTTTGGTGAACTGCACAAATCACTTTTTTCTTAAGAGTGTTTTGTGCAGTTGTACTAAAATGTCACACGGGCAACGTCTCTACATTTCAGTGCGACTGCACAAAGGGAGATCGGTTTTGCTCTATCCTCCTCATCCAACTTCGAGCCTAATCTTCTCCAACTAGTTAGTCTTAAGAGAGACTGCAAAGGTGACCGGCTTCTATTTGTGTGTTTAATGTTTCATCAGCAGTCTTCTATTATCGTAATCACACTTGATATCTTTGGAATAGGGACGCTCAACTCTATTTTAGTGGAACTGCACAAAATGATCGGAATGTTACATGCTCCAGACATCTACTTTTTTCCCAATATGCCTTGTTGATTTAGACAGAGCTGGCGGGACGTTGCTGCCAATGAATGCATGGATCAATTTTAATTTAACACCTTCTCACAACTTTGTCTTCAGTTGTGATGTAATTATTAGCTCTGATCTGCTAATAATTGACATGCATTAGCAAGGAAGTTAGTTTTTTATTTTTTCTGAAAGAGCATCAATGGCAAGACACGCGAAACAAAAGCTGAAAGCTCACACCATTGTACAATTTCATGTCACTGGAAAATTATTTGTATAGTACGTCAATTATATAAACAAATGATGGAAGCTTGATAGCATTTCTAGAAGCCTCTTCATCATCCGGGTCCATATGCCATGCACAAAATTATACTCCTTCGTTCCTAAATATTTGCCTTTTTACAAATTTCAAACGGGCATATTTTAGAGTGTAGATTCACTCATTTTGCTTCGTATGTGTACTCCCTCCGTTCCTAAATATTCTATTCGTCTTCACAGAGATTTCAACAAGTGACTACATACGGAGAAAAATGAGTGAATCTACACTCTAAAATATGTCTATATACATCCGTATGTGCCAGTCCATTTGAAATCTCTAAAAAGACAAATATTTGAGTAGTCACTCGTTGAAATCTCTAGAAAGACAAATACTCCGGCGTATATTTAAGAACCGAGGGGGTAGTGCACAACCGCATGGGAGACTCAGCCCGGTCGTTGCGCCGCATTAATAGTGAGTAATGAGCAGTCAAATCATAAGCCCCACCTTTCCCACTGTAAGTTGCTCTAAAGAAGCAACCATCAATACACTCTTCTTTGAATCCGCTCATACTACTCCATCCATCACTGTTTATACAGCGCGCTTCAAAAAAAAGAAAAAAATCTGTGGGACCAAGGCGACTAGCGATCGGCCTGAAAAATAGCATTGGTAGTTATAGCACGGAGTCTATTACTAGAGGGAATAATGCGTACAAACATGCATGCAGTGCTTCCACCCCGGGTACACACATGCATGCACTCCATAGTAGTACAGTACATGGAGAGAAAATTGTGGACATGATTGCGGTTACCATGCCCTAATTAATTGAGCATTATACCAAACGCGTCTAAAGTCTCTCTGGTGGTGGAAATGCATTGAGAGAAATGCATCATAATGAAGCGCGCCCTGTAAACTGTGACGGAGGGTGGAGTACTATGAAGGTGCAAAACCAAGTACACGTACTACTGCGCTTGGCTCTTCGCCACTTCATGAAGTCGAACAATGATGGTACTCCGCATGTTGGGTACTACAGTGTATGCCTCTGACAATCTAACACCGAATGGACTGATGCATGTCCACCGAGGGTAGGTTGCATTAGTCAAAAGGCATAAGCGAGCTTCACCTTGTCCTGCAAGCTTCCCCTCGTTCTGCGAGTTGACGGGACACACCAAAAAGTAGTGCTAGTCCATACTCCCTCCTTTCCAGTTAATATGGCTTAATCTTTTTTGCGGGTAAATGAGAGAGCTTTATTCATATATAAGCATTCTTAGGACGATCAGCCAAGACACTGGTCACTAGGAAGCGAGGTACCCCGCAAAAAAAGAAGTAGGAAGCGAGGTTTTTCATCAAGCCAGCTCTCGGCCACATTCAAAGTGCAGCAAGCACGGTTCGCACGAAGATGCACCGCAAGGTTTCCTGACCTGTTTACCTGCTGAATAACAAAAAAAGAGGAAATATTACTAAGCGCTACTATTTGTAATAGGATATGAGCCAGAATTAAGCGAGAATTGTGGCGAGTGTTCCATGCAATCAACTTCCATTATCACATGCGAGAACCCTTGAAGAGAACCAAATGTGTTGAAGATTGCTTTATCACATTTTAAAATTATAATAAGAGTGCAGACGCTCCTCCATTCGGTTCCTAGTACTAGTATAGTACGTACCTTTATTGACTATAGTAGTAGTACTAGTAAACTTTGCGCTTGGCTGTTCGGGAAGTCGAACAATAATAGCACTAGTAGTATAGTGTATGCTTCTGGCAATCTGACACCGAATTAACTGTTGCACGTCCACCGCCTGAGCGAGGGAGAGCTTGCATTAGTCAAAAGTTTCTCCTTGTCCTGCGAGCCACCGTGCGCAAGCTTCTCCCGCACTGCAACCTTCTCCTTGTTCGGCAAGTTGACGGGACACAGCAATGTAATGCTAGTCCATGCTGCCTCCTCTCCGGTTAATATGGATTAATTTCAAACGAGAAAAATACACTGTCTGTCACTGTATATTTGTAAAAATATGGTCAGTGGACTTCATAATACGTTCATTGTGCTCAATATATATATTTTCCGGTGTTCATACAGTCACTAGCTCACCCTGACTGAGTATGTGTGTGAATGCACGTGTAGGTTGAGCACTTGAGCGTGACCATGTGTGTTCCCTCGTGTGCTCGGACATGCATGCATTAGGGTGTCGCGCGCGTTTTTGCGTCCATGTGTACGTGTGACTGTTGCATACACGTAGGGGGAGTACGTGTAGGGGCCACTAAGGAGCAGTCAAATCACACAGTAAGTTAGTCGGAAGAAGCAACCATCATTTCACTCTTGAATGACACGTACGCAATATAAAATGGTTGATATGGAGAGAAAAAGAAAACCACTATATATACACTAGCAGGAGCCTAAGCTACAAGCTTGCTTGCTTAGGTAGCTCTCTTCACAAGCATATAACGATGGGCCTGATCCCGCAGCTGGGGGAAGGGAACAATGTTCTGCGTAGACGCGGTCGACATCGGCGAGGGAGAAAGCCCACAGTCGGTGCGTCCCAATCGGGGGTCACCGCGGTATGGGCCGATGTCGTGTCCCAACTGCCCTTCTAGCTACAGCCCGATGTCCCAGGTAGTCCATCTTCCTTTTGGAGCCGTCTTGCTCCACTGCCGTAGCTCCATCTCCATGTCGATCTTTCTCTACTTCTACCGGCTTCTATTTGTGTTGATTTTATGTCTCATGAACTAGTGCCGGTACTATTATTCTAATCACACTTCTTCAATATCTTTGCCATCAGGGATGCTCAGGTCGATTTTAGTGGAACTGCACAAAAGCATCGTATGATCCGAGGGTGCCAGCCGTCTTTCCTTCCCGACATGGAAAGTGCTATGGAACAAGAGGTACCAGAAGGTGGAGAACCAAAGAGTGCTGCTTCTATTGTTGCTGACATTCTCACTAAAGAATCTCCCTCTAGCACATTCCTTCTACAGGTTCTACCTGGCCAGGAAATTAAATCATGTGTAGGGTTTAGGGTTTAAGTCATAGTGACCCCATCAGTAGTTTTTCTATCGTACACGCTCTCACAACTTTTTTCTTTAGTTGTGAAGTAAATATTGGCTATGATCTATGAATCATTGAGATGCATCAGCATGCGTGTTAGTTTTCCTTTGTATTTGATGGAATGTTGTAACGGGGCAACATTGGAATAGGAATGAAAATGGAGTGGAAAAGTTCCCGTTTTTCCGGAGAAAAAATGGAAACGGAGAGAAACCAACGTTTCGTTTTGTTGGATCGCGCCATCGAGCAAAACCAACATTTAAATCACGTCTGTCGTGTTCGTGTCTCACCCTCCTCCACGGCTCGACCCCACACGGTCGCTCGGCATGCCACGCACCGCAAACCGAGTAGTATACCATAACTTTCCCGCCTGCTTGTTGATGGATCGCGCCATGGAGTACTAGCACTACTGGAAGAGATTGACGAGTTGGGGGAGGACAGCTAGCTGTAGCACGGACTCCCAATAACTTACTACTGGAAGATATCACGCATGTTGTAGCTGGCTATTGTGACCTTTGAACGCGGAGCAGACGCGTGCACCCGGAAGCGGCGCGGGCGACGCTCTCTCAGCCGACGCGCCGCAATCAATGCCGGCGCCAGTGAGAGGTCGCGTCCGCTCTAGCCGGGCATGAATGCGGCACTGACCGTTTCGGGCGGGAAGCACGCGTGGGTGATGAAGATGGTTCGGGTTGGTCAGGACCAGCCGTGGCAGCGGTCTGGACGTGCGCAAACAAGAGATGATGTACGTTAATATTGCTGCGTATATAATTAACAACGTAGATAATGTGCCAGTTGGACAAATATGATTGGAGATGGAGATGGAAATGGAATTTTACGTAAACAAAGATATGCATGTCTATGTCTATGTGTGTGCGCGCAACGACTCTCGCGACCTGGAAGCGGGGGCGTGTTTTTGATCGAGTTTTCTTTCTTGGTATGTTAGAAAATCAGTTTGTCTAATTCACATCTAGATATTATTGATATCACATCTAAGCTCCCACAAGTATATAATGTAGCAACAAGAAACAAAAAACTAGGACAATACCACAAACAGAGTGGACATCAACTTATATGTGACATAACTATGTCACATCTAAATGTGTCCTAGACAGACCCTTAAAAAATTATCTGCCGGTTTTAGTTTCCATTTTCCGAGAACGCGCGTATTCTATTTAAAACCACTGCTATGGAGAGAATTTTTTACTCCATTATAGCCTCTTGTTTGATAGAGTTTCTCGCGTCTCGCTCTCTCACCGTCTCCATATCAAAACAAGATGACAGTGTCCACTCTATCTCTCTCCTCATCGGTGGTCACAGATCCGGTCGAATCCCGTCCGTGGCGGGAGGTGAGGAGGTGCAGCATTGACGTTGTCACCATCGGCGACAGAGGAAGCCGATGCGCACCGTCCTCTCAGAGCCGGCGCTGGCGCGGACAAAGATCCTCCGCGCCCTTGTTCGCTGCCGTCGTGTGGGCAGATCCATCCCGCCCGCCTAAACGACATCTCGCCCACCTGAGGTATAACTTCTTGTAATGGTCCAGCTCCCCAGGTCGCTGCGTGCGGGTTTTCTTCTATGCGACTACTCCCCAGCTCCCCATGCATAGTAGCTAGGGTTCGTCGGCTGGTCCAACATGACCTACTAGTACTATTATAGAGGAAATTCCACTCAAAAAGTTGTCCTGATTTATGCCTCGGTGGAGGTATACATGTTGTTTCGACAAAAAGTACATGGTGGTTGTGCGGTCATTGTCCATATGGTGGTAGAACTATCACTGGTTAAATGAAGAAATGCTTTTTTCTCAGTTATCCTGGTTTAGTTCCCATCAAGATAATTATGATGCTTCTGTTTGTTGGTGTACTTTTCATTAATTCTTATTGACAATTGAGATGTCGTTGCTAACCCTTTTTTATATTTTTGGAAACAGCGATGCGTGTCTCCATACCCGGGCATGTCTTCCTCAATTTTAGTGGAACTGCGCAAAATTGGATGGCCATTGTTGTTCCGCCTCACTGTCCTCTGCCACATGGTTCTTCCTTCCTCGAGCTTGATTACTGAGAAGAAACAGACCACAGTGAGGATTTGTCGAACTTCTTAGGTGCCTCACCCAAACTTGATGCCAAATGGATGATGCATCACCACGATGACCTATCGATGCTCATGGTTGCGCCTCATGGTTGTGTCGGCTGGTGAAGCTGGTCGATTTTCGACGAAAAACTAGCTGTCTTCCATCAGTGCACTTTGCTTGTTACGCACAAAGATGATATCCTTCGTCAGTTCACCTTGGTTGCGTTGGAGACGCAGTCATCTTTCACATGGGCCCAAAATGTGGCTGGCTCACCTGTCATACAGCCAAAAGTAGGTGCAGTGAAGGCACCGGAGCTCAGTCCGTACTACAATAGTATATATATATAAGCGGCAGCCTCAGCGCTTGTTCGCTAGGGTTTGCACTCTCCACACGCTCGCCGCACTACATATATGTTACTCCCTCCGTTCTGAATTACTTGTCTTAGATTTGTCAAGATACGGAGGTATCTAGCACTAAAATGAGTAGATACATTTGCTAGGGTTTGCTATATTCACAGTCTCTCACCCTCTCTTCACCAGATATAAACAAGACTGCATTGGCCTCTTGTCTCTCTCTCCCCCCTCACAGCTGGTGAAGGAGGCATCTGTATCCCGTCACACCGTGAAGAGGAGGAGGTGCAGCATTCACTCTATCGCCTTCGGCGAGGGAGGCAATCCACTGCCGGCTACGCTGTTCTCTTTCACCCAGCGCCTGTGCGGGAGGGCCACTGACCCCTTCTTCCTCGCTGTCGTACTTAGTGTTGTGGGCAGATCCGGCCTCCCGCCGCACGCCTTGCCACATCCCGACGACCCTAAGGTATAAGTTTCTTTGAAACCGCCGTTGCTCTAGCTGCATGTGGATCTTTTTCGATCTGTAGTCGAATCTAGGTCTTGGTTCAAAGAGGAATGAAGGGTGCGGTGGGCTGGAGCAAGAATCTAGGACGTGGTTCAATGAGGAAAGGAGGGGCGGAAAGTAGTATAGACTGGCTATCCAGCCGCTTTGTAGGTCGAAAAGGGAAAAAGGGGGTAACCCAGTACACACATCTGTAAGGAACCGATCTCTTTGTTGAAAAGGGAAAGAAACTGGGGGGTCGGGTAGTTTGTGCATGACTAGATTTGCTGCCCTCACATAGGAAGAAGGTTCAAAGAGAACAAATATGGGACCAGCGCATATATGCTGCTTGGCTACATACTCTGCATCACCCATTTATACGTGTGGACGCACATGGTGCTGGCATGTCCCATGCAGCTATTTTGCTGTTGTTAATCTCAGAATTAACTACTGATCTGTTTTAAAAGAATTTCTCTGTTAATATGAATCAATGCAACCGTTTTAGAAATGCTACTGTCCTATACTTTGTTTTCCATCAAGATAAGGTAGATGCTTCTTTTTGTGGCCGCATGTTTCATCCTCCTTTATTGGCCAGTAATTGTTTTCTTTTTTGCCTCTTAAAACAGGGATATCTATTCAACTTGTTGCTATAGAAAACTTAAATGTCACACCGGCAACTTTGCTTGATTTCAGTGCAACTGCACAAAACTTGATTGGATTTCCTATTCGTGTTGGTAGATTCGTATTTTATGTTGGTCGTCTCATGAAAGGTCAGTACAGGCCTTCATCCACATGATTGTGCAGTGTGCTTTGAGATGTTGTGCTACTTGTATTGGTACTGTTTTAAATAAATGATGAATTGAAGCTATTGTATTGCTGTCTTTTCCCATTAAGTAGTGAACAAAAATGGGACCAACCCAGACATGATGCTTGTTGCTTTGTTACAACAAATTCAGCATCACCCCCTTTATAAGCCAGTAATTGATGCCACTCTCAGAATTAACTACTGAATCTTATTTCAAAACTGCAACACTTGTTAGGGATTGGCGGGATTACCATTTTTGTGGCCGCATGTTTCATCCTCCTTTATTAGCCAGTAATTGATTCCTTTTTTGCCTCTATTTATACAGGGATATCTATTCAACTTGTTGCTATTGTGACATTTTGCTTCGCTACGCAAAACAATTTGCTTGATTTCAGTGCAACTGCACAAAATGAGATTGGATTTCCTATTCGTGTTGGCAGATTCGTACGTGATCTTGTGTGCGTCATGACAGGTTGGTACTTGCCTTCATCCACATGATCGTGCAGTGTGTTTTGAGATGTGTGCTACTTGTATTGGTACTGTTTTAAATAAATGATGAATTGAAGCTATTGTATTGCTGTCTTTTCCCATTAAGTAGTGAACAAAAATGGGACCAACCCAGACATGATGCTTGTTGCTTTGTTACAACAAATTCAGCATCACCCCCTTTATAAGCTTTGTCGTTCTTTATACATGTTGAAACAAGGCATTGTTAAGATAATGTCTCAGTCAATATGAATGAATCACACTGATGGAGAATTGCTACTCTCCTGCTTTGTTTCCCATTAAGATAAAGTAGATCAGTAGATGCTTTTCTTCTGGGAGTACAAGTCATCAACCGTTATTTCTTAGTAATTGTTTCCCTTATACCTATTGTTGCTTACAGGGATATCAAAATTAAAGCTCGGTTTTATTGACTTCGATTTTAGTTGAACTGCACAAAAGGAGCCAATGTGTAAGGCAAACTGCTGCATTACTGGGTCTAGTTGGTCGTTCCACTTTGCAGAAAGAAGCAGTCACTGTTTGCGCTACATTACAGAAGGAATGACCGAGAAGCTTTACAGAGTATTATTAGACACCGGTGACATGACTAGTCTGCAGAGACCATTGGCAATTTAACAACACGTGGAGTGCCCTGGGCAAAAAGTGCCCAAACAAGTACAAAAGCTACGACAGGACTCCTCGGGTAGGTTGGACGAGAAACCATATGAGCTTCCGACCAACTCATGATATTAGGCCGTGATTGGATCGTCGTTTTCCAACCAAAAGCGCTTGTAAAACTGACACTTGTAAATTAAAGCAGATGGTCTCGGGCGAAGGCGCTTGGTTGGTCGATTTCGACTAGTAAAATATCGGAAGTACTTGACACACGATAAAAACGTTGAACGACAGCCGTTAGCTGTTGTTTCAGCCCTGCCCATGGATGGCATGATACGCACGTCATGCATGTATTGTCTGGTAATGTCGTCCATATAGCAATGCTCATAAAATATACACTGGTCTCCCAAATTACACGCGTAACCTGCCGGTTTTACTTACAGACCTTGGGCCCTCGGTTTCATGACGCATGTATTTTACGCGTTGTTTTCGATGACGAGTAAATTACACTTGAAATAAACCAGAGCTCCCAAGCGCGGCCTTACCGTTTCATGCCGTCTCAGTTTCTAGAAGGTGCTCATAGGTGTCCGATGATCCTGGCTTCCTGAATGAGTAGCGGGCGCTGTATCAGACCATCCGTAGGGCCCGCGAGGCCCTCTTCGTTGTCCTTCGAGTTGTTGCGCTTGCCGTGGCGCCGAGCATTATTAACATCATCAACGAACATGAGGATTCAGGAGATGACTTTATTTTGACTGGATGACACTAGGGACCCACTAGGGCCATAGTCGTACGGACGCAAGTGCCTCCTTATTATGTACAACTATATTATTTTTTTGCTTTCTCCTAGTTTCCTGACATCACGGTCCCACACCATTGTCAACCTATGTTGTAACACCCCGGATATGATTTTCCCAATATGTACCCCAACTCTTGCCGTTTCCGGCGTTAAGTTATTTTATTTTCTCGGGTTCGGGTCTTTTCCTCCGTGTGTTGTTGTCGTTGTCATGCATCTCATATCATGTCATCATGTGCATTGCATTTGCATACGTGTTCATCTCATGCATTCGAGCATGTTCCCCGTTGTCCGTTTTGCATTCCGGTGCTCCGTTCTCCTCCGGTGGTCATTTCTACCTTTCTTTCGTGTGTGGCGATTAAACATTTCCGGATTGGACAGAGACTTGCCAAGCGGCCTTGGTTTACTACCGGTAGACCGCCTGTCAAGTTTCGTACCATTTGGACTTCGTTTGATACTCCAACGGTTAACCGAGGGACCGAAAAGGCCTCGTGTGTGTTGCAGCCCAACACCCCTCCAAGTTGACCCAAAACCCACCAAAACCCTCTCCATCATCTAGAGCGTTCGATCACGATCGCGTGGCCAAAAACCGCACCTCATTTGGACACTCCTAGCTCCCTCTACCTCTATTTAAAGACCCCCTCCGAAATCCGGATCTCCTTCTTCCCCGAAACCCTAGCACCCGCTTCTCCCCGCGCGCCGGACGTGTCCGCCGGCGCCGGACAACGTCCACCCGATCCGCCGCCGCCGTCCGCACCAACCAGCGCTTGACACCTGTCCCGCGGGTCCCCAGTTCGCCGCTGGCCCGCCCGGGCCCAAGGCCGGCCCCCTCCTCCCGCGACCGGGCCCGAGCCACCGTGCCCCGCCCGTCGCTTCCTTCTCCAACGCAGGCGGCCGAACGCAGAATGTGGTCATGTGTGGGTGCTGTAGCATGTTCATCTTGTTGCATTTAGATGGCTACTTGCTATAAATCGCAAAACGTGGTCATATTTGAATTGCTTGCCATTTCCAAACCGTAACTCCGATTCCGGTGATCTTTATATCATTTTCAAGCGATTTCATCCCATCTTTCCAGTGGCACACTTGGATTTCCAAGTTGAGGCTAGGTTCATGCATTCCTTGTCAAATCTTGCATATGCATCCCATATCGCATCCCGCATAGCATACCATGTTTGCATATTGTTGTTTGAGTTTGCACGTGGTTGATTGTGTCCTTGTTGCTTGTTTGTCTTGTTTGGGTAGAGCCGGGAGCCGAGTTCGCTAACGAGGAGCCCGTTGAGTTTGCTTTCAAGGATCCAGTCAACTCTGACAACTTTGTAGGCAAGATGATCATACCCTCGAAATCACTACTATCCTTGCTTTGCTAGATGCTCGCTCTTTTGCTATGCCTATGCTACGATGCCTACCACTTGCTTATCATGCCTCCCAAATTGCCATGTCAAACCCACCATGTCCTAGCAAACCGTTGATTGGCTATGTTACCGCTTTGCTCAGCCCCTCTTATAGCGTTGCTAGTTGCAGGTGAAGATTGGAGACCGTTCCTTGTTGGAACATTATTTTTACTTGTTGGGATATCATTATATTGCCATGTTATCTTAATGCGTCTATATACTTGGTAAAGGGTGGAAGGCTTGGCCTCTCGCCTAGTGTTTTGTTCCACTCTTGCCGCCCTAGTTTCCGTCATATTGGTGTTATGTTCCCGGATTTTGCGTTCCTTACGCGGTTGGGTTATAATGGGAACCCCTTGATAGTTCGCCTTGATTAAAGCTTTTCCAGCAATGCCCAACCTTGGTTTTACCATTTGCCACCTAGCCTCTTTTCCCCTTGGGTTTCTGGAGCCCGAGGGTCATCTTATTTTAAACCCCCCGGGCCAGTGCTCCTCTGAGTGTTGGTCCACTTGTCAGCTGCCGGTGGCCACTAGGGGCAACTCTGGGCTGGCCTACCCGTACCTAGGACAATCTGAGTGTGCCCTGAGAAAGAGATATGTGCAGCTCCTATCGGGATTTGTCGGCACATTCGGGTGGTGTTGCTGGATTTGTTTTAACTTGTCGAAGTGTCTTGTAGTACCGGGATACCGAGTCTGATCGGAATGTCTCTGGAGGAGGTCTATTCCTTCGTTGATCGTGAGAGCTTGTCATGGGCTAAGTTGGGACTCCCCTGCAGGGATTTAAACTTTCGAAAGTCGTGCCCGCGGTTATGGGAAGATGGGAATTTGTTAATGTCCGGTTGTAGATAACTTGAACCTTAATTTAAATAAAATGAATCAACGGTGTGAGTTGACGTGATGGTCTCTTCTCGGCAGAGTCCGGGAAGTGAACACGGTGTTGGAGTTATGCTTGCGCACGTTGTTCTCTAGTTGCTCGCTCGCGCTTTGCCTCCTCTTCTCGCTCTCTTTTGCGAACAGGATAGCCACCATATATGCTAGCCTCTTGCTGCAGCTCCACTTATTCACCTTACCTTACCCATTAGCTTAAATAGTCTTCATCGAGAGGGTGCGAGATTGCTGAGTCCCTGTGGCTCATAGATTACTTCCAAACCAGATGCAGGGCCTGATGATTTCGTTCCAGAGGACGCGCTTGAGCTCAAGTGGGAGTTCGACGAGGACTCACACCGATACGTGTCTTTCCCTGATGATCAGTAGTGGTGCCCTGTTGGGGTGATTGGGACCATGTCGCATGTTGGGTTATCTTTTATTTTGGCGCCGTAGTCGGGCCATGAGTGTTTGAATGTTGTAATGCTATTTATGTACTTTGTGTGACGTGGCGAGTGTAAGCCAACTATGTATCTCCCCTTTTATTATCTATATTACATGGGATGTTGTGATGATTGCCTAACTTGCGACATTGCTTTCAATGCGGTTATGCCTCTAAGTCGTGCCTCGACACGTGGGAGCTATAGCCGCATCGAGGGCGTTACAAGTTGGTAATCAGAGCCTTCCCCGACCTTAGGAGCCCCATTGCTTGATCGTTTTTAGCGGCCGAGTTGTGTCTAGAAAAATGTTTTGAGTCATTTAGGAATTATATATCGGAGAGTTTAGGAATTCTTTTTACTTCCCAGTCTCCTCATCGCTCTGGTAAGGCATCCTGACGTAGAGTTTTGACTCTTCTCTTCTCAAATTTCACTAAAAAAATTTAGGATCACGCGGGTATCTTGGAATCGTTCTGATGGTTTTTTTGACGAGAACATTGTTCTTGGTGCCTCCTGTCTTTAGGGGTTGTGGCAGTGTCCCAGAGAGTTGAGTACGTCGACATCGAAAATCTCTTTTATGAAGTTCGTTGGTGAGATAACCTCGACGCCACCCAGTACTGGGGCGGGAGTTCGGGAGTATCGCCATAACTTGTATAACGTATGCTTTTCGAAGGTTGAGGTAGATGGTTTCCGAAGTTTTCTCGGTTATGTGTTGAAGGATGGATACAGCTGGATGTAGGATTTGCTAGATTTGGGTGAGATATTATGCTTCCCCTGTATCCCCAACACCTGATTGCATAACCGGAAAGGTTCGGGAGTTTCATAGGTGGGAATTCTTGTAGCTCTAGTTCTTCTTCCATGGATATTTGGTTTCAGATTGGGATTTCTTACCGAGTATTCGTTCTTGATCCGTACCTTGTTGATTCATTCCTCTACCTAAATTCTAAGTGGCTTCTCAATTTATGGATATGTGACCATTTCAAAAGGAATACATTCATTCTTATGTTCGGATGTGAAGACTATATGTTGCAATTTTTCATTCCGTTGGATTCAGCTTCAATATTTGTCTATCAATGTGCTAATGGATGTCACCCTCTTCAAGATGGCTCCCTCTAAGAGCACCAATCAGAATCAGAATTAGGATCCGCCAGCACCTCCACCTCCTCCGGAGGCATGGCAAGCTGTGATGGCCGCAACCAATGCAAACACACAGTTGATCATGCAAATTCTTCAAGAGCGCAATCAAGCGAACCAAGGCAACCAAGGTAACAATCAGAATCACTTTGCTACACTCAACCAGTTCCTTGCTAATGGGCCAAAGACTTTCAGCAATTGTGTTGAGGCAACTGATGCTGACGATTGGCTCGTGGATCTGTGCAAGCATTTCAAGTGCAGTAATGTCAGGCCTAAGGACTTTGTCAAGTTTGCTTCCTTCCAACTCAAAGACCAAGCTGCAGAGTGGTTCCAGCAGTACAAGGATTCCAGAGGTGGACATGTGATTACCTGGGATGAATTCCGTCAAGATTTCAGAGCTCACCATATCCCTCAGAGCGTGGTTGAAAGCAAGCGTGAGGAATTCCGCAACCTGAAGCAAGGCTCTTTGTCTGTCTATGACTACAAAAAGTTGTTTCAGAAGCTTGCCCGCTTTGCCAAGTAGGACATCCCTGACGAGAAGAGCATGATATACCAGTTCAGGGGTGGTCTCAGAGAAGAAATCCAGCTAGCTCTTGTTCTCTTTGAGCCCTTGAGGTACGATGAGTTCTACAACATGGCATTGAAGCAAGAGGCTGCTCAACTGAGGTGTGATGCTTCCAAGAAGCGAGTCAGAGATGCTACTCCTTCTTCCTCTACTCAAGTGGCCAAGCAGCAGAAGTTTTGGCTTCCTCCTCCTCCGTTCCGTCAGCCGTATCAGCAGAAGAGCAAAGGTGGCAGTGGATCTTCCCACCCACCCAACCCTGGCTTTCAGAACAAGACTTCGTCTCAAGCTCCAAGATCAAGGGCTCCGTACTACCGTCTGCTTTTAGAGGTCACATGCAACAAGTGCCAACAGAAGGGTCACTATGCCAACAAATGCTTCAATCAGAGGCGTCTCCCTCCTCCTCATCCTCCTGTGAGATCGGCAAGTACAGCTGTGGTCAAGCATAACCCCAAGCACGCCAAGGTCAACTTGATGAACGCAGCTCAGACAGAGAACTCGTTAGATGTCATCATGGGTAACCTTCCTGTTAATGATATTCCAGCTAAAGTTCTTTTTGACACTGGTGCATCGCATTGTTTCATCTCAAGACCGTTTACATCTAGGCATGAATTGACTTCACAAGTTTTGCCTAGTCCGTTAGCAGTTGTCTCTCCCGGTAAGCGCATGCATGCTAACTCCATCGTTCCGGATGTTACTATCACCTTGGGTTACTACAAGTTTCTGGCTTCTCGAACGGTTCTTGGTGACTCGGATATTGATCTTATTCTCGGGATGGATTGGCTTTCTAAGCACAAGGCGCATCTTGATTGTGCAGCCAGGCAGATTCAATTGACTCATTCGTCTGAGGATGTAATTGTCTTTGCTGCTCATGATGATACCATCCGTCTGTTTTCTCTCAATGAGAAGAGTGAACTGGATGCCATCTCGCAAATTCCAGTCGTTTGCGAATATCAAGACGTCTTTCCAGAAGAGCTTCCAGGAATGCCTCCGCACCGACCAGTTGAATTCGTCATCGATCTTGAGCCTGGCATGGAACCAGTGTGCAAGCGTCCTTACAAGCTCGGACCTGAAGAGTTGAAGGAGCTGAAGAAGCAACTCGATATTCAAGAGACAATGGGTCTCATCCGGCCTAGTTCTTCTCCGTGAGGTTGTGGTGTTCTTTTTGTGAAGAAGAAGGATGGAATGGACCGACTTTGTGTTGATTACCGTCCATTGAACAAGAAGACTATCAAGAACAAATACCCACTTCCCAACATCAACGAGCTGTTCGAACAACTCAAAGGTGCCCAAGTATTCTCCAAGCTTGATCTCCGTATGGGTTATCATCAGATTCGAATCCGTGAACAAGATATTCCCAAGACGGCTTTCAGAACAAGCTATGGTTCATATGAATACACTGTCATGTCTTTTGGCCTCGTCAATGCTCCTCCAACTTTCTCTCGCATGATGAACTTCATCTTCAACGCCTACACCAATGACTTTGTTTTGGTCTATCTCGACGACATTCTGGTTTTCTCGAAGAACAAGGAAGATCATGCCAAGCACTTGCGTTTGGTACTCGATAAGCTCAGGGAACACAAGTTCTACGCCAAGTTCTCCAAGTGCGAATTTTGGCTCGATGAGGTTCTTTATCTTGGTCATATCATCTCTGCCAAGGGCATTGCGGTGAATCCTGAGAAGGTGTCTGAAATTGTGAATTGGGAACCTCCTCGGAACGTGAACAACTCCGTAGCTTCCTCGGTCTCGCAAGCAACTGTCGAAGATTCGTTGAAAACTTTTCTAAGATCGCGAAGCCTCTCTGAAATCTTCTCCAGAAGCACGTCAAGTACGTTTGGTCTCCGGAGTGTGACATTGCTTTCAACACTTTGAAAGAGAAATTGGTCACTGCTCCAGTTTTGACTCCGCCTGATGAAACCAAGCCGTACGAGGTCTTTTGTGATGCCTCTCTCCAAGTTCTTGGCGCAGTGTTGATGCAAGAGAAGAAAGTTGTGGCTTATACCTCTCACCAGTTGAAGCCCAACGAGAAGAACTACCCCACTCAAGACCTTGAGTTGGCGGCAGTTGTGCATGCTCTTTTGACATGGAGACATCTCTTATTGGGAAGAAAAGTGGACATCTTCACTGATCACAAGAGTCTCAAGTACATCTTCACTCAGCAAACTCAGTGGGTCGAAATGATTCAAGAGTATAATCTGAGTATCGAGTATACTCCAGGCAAGGCCAATGTGATTGCTGGCGCATTGAGCAGGAAGGCTTATTGTAACAGTCTTATTCTCAAGCCTTATCAACCCAAGCTTTGTGAAGCTTTCTGCAAACTTAATCTGCAAGTTGTTCCTCAAGGTTTCCTTCCCAACCTTCAAGTCTCTCCTACCTTGGAAGACCAGATTCGCCAAGCCCAGCTTCTTGATGCTATGGTGAAAAAGGTGAAGATTGGTATTGCCAAGAGTCAACCCAAGTACAAGTGCTACCGCCTTGATGACAAGGATACTCTCTTCTTCGAGGATCGTATTGTTGTGCCCAAAGGTGACCTTCGTAAAGTGATCATGAATGAGGCTCACAATTCTCTCCTCTCCATCCACCCTGGGAGCACGAAGATGTATCAGGACCTCAAGCAGGCTTATAGGTGGACTCGAATGAAGCGCGAGATTGCTCAATTCGTGAATGAGTGTGATGTCTGCAGAAGAGTGAAGGTAGAACACCAAAGACTAGTGGGTCTCCTCCAACCTCTTGCCATTCCAGAATGGAAGTTTGACCACATTGAGATGGACTTCATGACTGGGTTTCGAAGGTCCAAGCGTGGCAATGATGCTATATTCGTTGTCATCGACAAACTCACCAAAGTGGCTCATTTTCTGCCTATCAAAGAGTCAATCACTGCATCTCAATTAGCGGAGCTCTATACCTCTCGAATTGTCTCTCTGCATGGTATTCCACAAGTGATCTCTTCAGACCGTGGCAACATCTTTACCCCCAAGTTTTGGGATTCTTTTCAGAAGGCCATGGGCACCAACATCCGCTTCAGCACAGCTTTCCATCCTCAAACTAGCGGTCAAGTCGAGCGTGTCAATCATATTCTTGAAGATATGCTCAGGGCTTGTGTGATCTCCTTCGGCATGAAGTGGGAGGATTGTCTTCCTTATGCTGAATTCTCCTACAACAACAGTTTTCAAGCAAGTTCGGGCAAGGCCCCATTTGAAATTCTGTATGGCAGGAAGTGCCGTACCCCTCTCAACTAGTCTGAAACCGGTGAACGTCAACTTCTGGGAAATGACTTAATCACAGAGGCAGAGGAAATGTGCAAAGTCATTCGAGATAACCTTAAAGCAGCCCAATCCCGCCAGAAGAGTTACTATGATAGTAAGCACCGTGATTTGGCTTTCGAGATCGGAGATCATGTTTACCTCCGCGTCTCTCCTATGGAAGGTACTCGTCGCTTCAGTATCAAAGGGAATCTTGCCCCTAGATACGTGGGACCTTTCAAGGTTGTCAGCAAGAGAGGCGACCTCGCCTATCAACTCGAGCTTCCTTCAAACTTTGCAAATGTTCATGACGTGTTCCATGTCTCTCAGCTCCGAAAATGCTTCAAGACTCCTGACCGCACCGTCAACTTCGAGGACATTGAGCTCCAAGAAGATCTCTCTTATCGTGAGCACCCCATTGCTATTCTTGAAGAGACTGAACGCAAGACTCGCAACAAGTCAATTAAATTCCTCAAAGTCAAGTGGTCACACCATTCCGACCGTGAAGCTACCTGGGAACGCGAGGATCACCTCCGTTCTGAGTACCCGGCATTCTTTCAGTCCTAGATCTCGGGACGAGATCCTTTCATAGTGGTGGAGTGTTGTAACACCCCGGATATGATTTTCCCAATATGTACCCCAACTCTTGCCGTTTCCGGCGTTAAGTAATTTTATTTTCTCTGTTTCGGGTCTTTGCCTCCGTGTGTTGTTGTCGTTGTCATGCATATCATATCATGTCATCATGTGCATTGCATTT
The DNA here is from genome assembly GCF_003073215.2 of Triticum urartu. Classification (NCBI taxonomy): domain Eukaryota; kingdom Viridiplantae; phylum Streptophyta; class Magnoliopsida; order Poales; family Poaceae; genus Triticum; species Triticum urartu. Next base: position 585,279,367 of record NC_053023.1, on the reverse strand, counting down.
GCATACGTGTTCATCTCATGCATTCGAGCATGTTCCCCGTTGTCCGTTTTGCATTCCGGCGCTCCGTTCTCCTCCGGTGGTCATTTCTACCTTTCTTTCATGTGTGGCGATTAAACATTTCCGGATTGGACCGAGACTTGCGAAGAGGCCTTGGTTTACTACCGGTAGGCCGCCTGTCAAGTTTCGTACCATTTGGACTTCGTTTGATACTCCAACGGTTAACCGAGGGACCGAAAAGGCCTCGTGTGTGTTGCAGCCCAACACCCCTACAAGTTGGCCCAAAACCCACCAAAACCCTCTCCATCATCTAGAGCGTTCGATCACGATCGCGTGGCCAAAAACCGCACCTCATTTGGACACACCTAGCTCCCTCTACCTCTATTTAAAGACCCCCTCCGAAATCCGGATCTCCTTCTTCCCCAAAACCCTAGCCCCGCTTCTCCCCGCGCGCCGGACGTGTCCGCCGGCACCGGACAACGTCCGCCCGATCCGCCGCCGCCGTCCGCACCAACCTGCGCTTGACACCTGTCCCGGGGGTCCCCAGTTCGCCGCCGGCCCGCCCGGGCCCAAGGCCGGCCCCCTCCTCCCGCGACCGGGCCCGAGCCGCCGCGCCCCACCCGCCGCTTCCTTCTCCAACGCCGGCGGCCGAGCCACCTCGCCGTCCGACGCCTCCGGCCACCGCGGCCATCGCCGGAGCAGCGCGCCGCCAGCGCCCGACGTCTCCTCCGCGACCCCCTCGTCGCCCCCTCGCCGCCCGGCGACGGATCCGGACGCCCCGCCGCCGGACCTCGCCGCCCCGACCCGGATCCGGCTGTCCCCGCGCCCTTACACCTCGCCGGAGCTACGGTTCGTCGCCGGAGACCTCGGTTAGCGCGCCGGCGTGAAACCCTAGATCTGAGAAGGATTGACCTCTCCTTTTCACCAAGTCCCTAGTTATTTTGGCTATGTTCATCATGTTGTATCTCCTCATCAGTAGCTCCGTTTTGGGCATATAGCATATCAAAATGTTCGACTCAGAGAGCACATCATTTCATCTCATTGCATCATTTTAATTTGAGTTCATCTTGATGCCCGAAATGCTGTTAGAAGAATGCTATTTGAGATAATTGTCAGATCTGCTGCTCCAATTAGTTATTTGTCATTTTTGCCATGATTATTGTGTGCATGATATGCCCCTGAGCTCTACATGAGTTTTGTTATATGTTTTGCCATCTATCCAGAGGTCAAACCCATGTATTTTTGTGATGTGTGTGGTGACTAGCACAAGCTGGCAAAGTGGAGCATTCGTTAATGCTGATTTCTGGGACTTAGCATTTCCACTAAGTCCTTGACCTGTTTATCTCATATTGCCATATGTTCATGTTGTTTACTAGTGATCCGTGCCTCTTTTGAGGATGATCAGTAAGGATGTTTTGTTAATCTTGTAGTGCTCTATCCATCCATGTCTTCGTTTGCAATTATGGAGCAACCTAGCTTGAGTTAATCAAGCTCTACTTTTGTCATTTCGTGAATTTGGGCAGATTGTCTACTTGTTAGCAATTTTGCCGAGGATGTTGTAGTTGATCCGTGCATGCTATGTTATTGTTCTTGCCATGTCTAACTTGTATTTTGTGTATTCTTGATGGGTGTATGCTTAGTTTGTCATGACTTGCTCTGTAGTGAGTGCATCGAGCTCGTAAACATGCCTACTTGATATCTGTTTCAGCATGTTCCAGTTTTCACTAAGTCTGAGAAGTGATTATGTTTTTGTCATGTTCACATGCTTGCAAATGTATTTTCTGATCCCTTTTGGCTCAAGGTCACTAAGGGACTTTTGTTAAGCTCTTTGAGTAGCTCCATGCCATGCTTTACTTTGCCATGTTCAGGTCCTGTAGCATATTTTTTTCATGCTCCGAAGAGTGCTACCTGATCTGAAATTCCAAACAAGTGTTAATTTCACTAAGTCTGAGATCTGTTTGCCAAATGCATTTTTTCCATGCTTGTTTGAACCTGTTAGTGGATGAATTGGCCGTATCTCAGTGCTAGTATTTTGTTAAGCATCATGAATGTGTCCCTGCCATGTATTTTTTTGCCATGTTTGGGTGCTGTAGCATGTTCATCTTGTTGCATTTAGATGGCTACTTGCTGTAAATCGCAGAACGTGGTCATATTTGAATTCCTTGCCATTTCGAAACCGTAACTCCGATTCCGGTGATCTTTATATCATTTTCAAGCGATTTCATCTCATCTTTCTAGTGGAACACTTGGATTTCCAAGTTGATGCCAGGTTCATGCATTCCTTGTCAAATCTTGCATATGCATCCCATATCGCATCCCGCATAGCATACCATGTTTGCATATTGTTGTTTGAGTTTGCACGTGGTTGATTGTGTCCTTGTTGCTTGTTTGTCTTGTTTGGGTAGAGTCAGGAGACGAGTTCGCTAACGAGGAGCCCGTTGAGTTTTCTTTCGAGGATCCAGTCAACTCTGACAACTTTGCAGGCAAGATGATCATACCCTCGAAATCACTACTATCTTTGCTTTGCTAGATGCTCGCTGTTTTGCTATGCCTATGCTACGATGCCTACCACTTGCTTATCATGCCTCCCAAATTGCCATGTCAAACCCACCATGTCCTAGCAAACCGTTGATTGGCTATGTTACCGCTTTACTCAGCCCCTCTTATAGCGTTGCTAGTTGCAGGTGAAGATTGGAGACCGTTCCTTGTTGGAACATTATTTTTACTTGTTGGGATACCATTATATTGCCATGTTATCTTAATGCATCTATATACTTGGTAAAGAGTGGAAGGCTCGGCCTCTCGCCTAGTGTTTTGTTCCACTCTTGCCGCCCTAGTTTCCGTCATATCGATGTTATGTTCCCGGATTTTGCGTTCCTTACGCGGTTGGGTTATAATGGGAACCCCTTGATATTTCGCCTTGATTAAAGCTTTTCCAGCAATGCCCAGCCTTGGTTTTACCATTTGCCACCTAGCCTCTTTTCCCCTTGGGTTTTCGGAGCCCGAGGGTCATCTTATTTTAAACGCCCCCGGGCCAGTGCTCCTCTGAGTGTTGGTCCACATGTCAGCTGCCGGAGGCCACCAGGGGCAACTCTGGGCTGGCCTACCCGTACCTAGGACAATCTGACTGTGCCCTGAGAAAGAGATATGTGCAGCTCCTATCGGGATTTGTCGGCACATTCGGGCGGTGTTGCTAGATTTGTTTTAACTTGTCGAAGTGTCTTGTAGTACCGGGATACCGAGTCTGATCGGAATGTCTCGGGAGGAGGTCTATTCCTTTGTTGACCGTGAGAGCTTGTCATGGGCTAAGTTGGGACTCCCCTACAGGGATTTGAACTTTCGAAAGCCGTGCCCACGGTTATGGGCAGATGGGAATTTGTTAATGTACGGTTGTAGATAACTTGAACCTTAATTTAATTAAAATGAATCAACGGTGTGAGTTGCCGTGATGGTCTCTTCTCGGCAGAGTCCGGGAAGTGAACACGGTGTTGGAGTAATGCTTGCGCAAGTTGTTCTCTAGTTACTCGCTCGCGCTTTGCCTCCTCTTCTCGCTCTCTTTTGCGAATAGGATAGCCACCATATATGATAGCCGCTTGCTGCAGCTCCAGTTATTTACCTTACCTTACCCGTTAGCTTAAATAGTCTTGATCGCGAGGGTGCGAGATTGCTGAGTCCCTGTGGCTCACAGATTACTTCCAAACTAGATGCAGGGCCTGATGATTCCGTTCCAGAGGACGTGCTTGAGCTCAAGTGGGAGTTCGACGAGGACTCACGCCGATACTACGTGTCTTTCCCTGATGATCAGTAGTGGTGCCCAGTTGGGGTGATCGGGACCGTGTCGCATGTTGGGTTATCTTTTATTTTGGTGCCGTAGTCGGGCCATGAGTGTTTGAATGTTGTAATGCTATTTATGTACTTTGTGTGGCGTGGCGAGTGTAAGCCAACTATGTATCTCCCCTTTTATTATCTATATTACATGGGATGTTGTGATGATTGCCTAACTTGTGACATTGCTTTCAATGCGGTTATGCCTCTAAGTCGTGCGTCGACACGTGGGAGCTATAGCCGCATCGAGGGCGTTACATATGTAGTCAATATAAACGAGATAATTGCACAAGGTGCGGCCGACAGCTAGGACCAAGCAGCTCGAGCAGTATTTGTGTTTTTAAGGTGTGAGCACTGCACAGTTTTTCTTGGCGATGATTTCGTTGTTGTTCAGAGGAGAGCAGGGTATTAACTGGGCGGGTTGTGGCCCGTCTAGCCCAGGCCAGATATCCAGCCCAGATACTAATTTTTTTCAAGATGAAAATGGCTAGTACAACTATACGTCTTTTTGAGGAACACCAAGGCAAGGTCAACTTGTTATTCTCCGCCCTGCTGGGATGCAAATCTTTCCTAGGAGGGATGCATTAGGCTTAACAGGAAAATGGGCTTAAAAATAATAAATGGGATGTAATTATAAAAACTGGGCAGTAACTATAAAAAATGCACCAAACACGAAATTAGTTTATAAAATATTATTTATGGATTTTGAAAAATCTTAAATTTTCATTGTTGCGCGCGCAATGTTTCGTTGGATTTTTACGTAATACAAATTTATATTTAATCTGACTAGAAATTTTGGGATAAAAATATTTTGGAGCCCATCAAAATGTGGGAAATTTTATTGAATTCTGTCTTCAACGGTTGGTTGAAACTATTAATCATTGTCCTAGCTAGAAAATGGGCTGTACTTTTAACAAACTGTAAATGGGCTGTTGTAAATTCCATTAGAATTCCAAAATGGGTTGTACATTCTTACAAAACGCAAATGGGCTATAAGTTCTCTGCCACACACTTGTGGGCCTACTAAGTGACGCGTCCCCTAAAAAAATAAGTTGACGCATATGCAAGGCTTTGCCAACTTATTAGAGTCAACACACGGTTCTAGCAGCAGTGGCCATTGGATGTCTATCCAACGGATGTCGTGCTTCTTCTTCAATCTCGGATATTCTTAGCTTCGGCCGCCCAAAAAATGATTCCTCCCCCTGACATCTGGGGTGCACCGTTTCGGAGGCTGACCTGTGGGCCTACTAAGTTGGAGCGTGCCAAGGGCTTTGTCAACTTAGTCAATAATAAATGTGTCTAGCTTGAGTGACCGTACGATGTCCATCCAACAGCCGTAGTGCTTCTTCAACCTCTGGTCTTCTTGGTCCAGCCGCCCAAAGCAGCGCCGGTCGTGCCGCCTGCTCCTACCTCCCGTGGTCGGCTGTGCTACCGCGGAGGCCTCACCGCCCCCATACTACTCCCACTGTTGGCCAGGCCATCCCTCCACTCACCCACACCCCCTGTTATTCTACGGCGATGGCAGCCTCACACTGCAGCCGAACCAGTGAACCCTCGTACTCCTCTCCGCGCGGGCTTCCACTGCTGCATCTTCCCCGGCTCCGCGTCGTCCCCTTCCTAGGCCTCGCCGTCGTCCAGACCACCGCCCTAGTGCTCTCGGCGCGGCGTGGTCAACGTGGTCAACGACCGACTTCCATCGGAAGAGTACTGTACGTGGAGAGGCTGACAGCTGGGTCTAGACGGCCGCAAGGAAGTGCCTCCTTATTACGCGCAAAATAATCATTCCTCCACCTTACAGCAGGGACCCACCGGATGGGCCACCTTATTTCGCAAAAAAACGTTTCCCCCCTGACTGCTCGGACCCACCGGACGGGCCAGCATATTTCGCGAAAAAAACGTTCCCCCCACTATCAGCTCGGACCCACCGGAAGTGCCTCCTTATTACACACAAAAAATGACTACTCCCCCTGCTAGCTGGGACGCACCATGGTGGGAGGCTGACTTGTGGGCCTCCTAAGTTGACTGGGATGGGGGCCTTTGTCAACTTTAGTCAATTTGAACGATTCTAGGTCCAGTGACCGTACGATGTCCATCCAACGGCCATAGTGCTTCTTCAACCTCTGGTCTTCTTGCTCCAGCCGCCCAAAGCAGCGCCCGTCATGCCGCATGCTCCTGCCTCCCGTGGCCGGCTGTGCTGCCGTGGAGGCCTCACCGCCCCCTACTATTCCCACTGCTGGCCAGGCCCTGTGGTGACGGCAGCCTCACACCGCAGCCGAACTAGTGAACCCTCGTACTCCTCTCCGCGCGGGCTTCCACTGTCGCGTCTTCCCCGGCTCCCTGTCGTCCCCTTCCTAGGCCTCGTCGTCGTCCACCACCCTGGTGCTCTCGGCGCCGCGTGGTCAACGTGGTTAAGGAACGACTTCCATTGGACGTGGACTATACGTGGAGAGGCTGACAGCTGGGTCCACGGCCGCAGCAAGGAAGTGCCTCCTTATTACGTGAAAAATAATTATTCCTCCACCTGACAGCGGGGACCCACCGGACGGGCCACCGTATTTCACAAAAAATATGTTTCCCCCCTGACTGCTGGGACCCACTGGCTACACCTTCGCACGCAAGGAAGTGCGTCTCGGCAAAAAAAACCAAAACGATTCGTCCCCCTGACTGCTGGGACCCACCAGCTACATCTTAGCACGCAAGGAAGTGCCTGACAGTCGGGACCCACCTGGTCGAAGCGTACGTAGCGTTGTCATTCTGGTCGCGAATGTGTATGTATATATATACTGGTCGATGTAGAGGCGCACACATGTCGTAGTAGAGGCACGCACGTAGCATGTACACGTACGTACAGCGGTCGGGGTGCAAGAAAGAATATACGGCCACGTATGTGTACATACGGACAGGGTCTCGAACGCCTACTCGCGCATACGTACGGCGAGGGCTCGTGTACATGGCTGGGTCGGAACCGAGAAACAGCGTCATCGTCGTGTTCATGGGGAGGCAACGGAATGCGTCATGTTCATGGGGAGGCAACGGAATGCGTTGTGTTCATCGGGAGTGCTTGGATGGAACAGGCGATGGAAACGAGGCCTGGCGTACCGCAGAACGGAGGAAACGGCCTTGTGTTCGACCGGCCACGTTCGAAACAAGATCCTGTTCATCGGGAGGGGTGTGGTGTACCGCAAAATGGAGGAAACGGACCTCCTACGGTCGAAACGGGGGTCCTGTTGATCGGCGGGGGTGTGGCGTACCGCAAAACGGAGGAAACGGACTTGTGTTGGAGCGCTATGGTCGAAACGGGGGTCCTGTTCATCGGGAGGTGTCGTGGTTCTAACTCTGACAGTGATATAGGGGGTGAGTATGGAGAGGCTAGATCCTAGCTATTGGGAAGTTGTTACACGCGAGGTTTACGAGTTCAGGCCCTTCTCGGAGGAAGTAATAGCCCTACGTCTCGGAGCCCGGAGGCGGTCGACTGGATTACGCGTGTATGGATTACAGGGATGCGAACCCTTCCTACTGAGGAGGGGGTGGCTTATATAGAGTTCGCCGGCCCCCTCCTGCCCTCAGTAATGCAGGGTTTAAGGTACATTTAAGATTAGGCGTTACTGGTAACGCCTCTAATAAAGTGCTATAAAGGCCATGAAGACTACTTAACAGCTGACCGTTTGCTTACGGAGTGACTGTAGGTCTCCTGTCAGTAGAGTGATTAGCTTCATGGTCGAGTGGTAGTTTCCTAGTCGAGTGTCTTGAGTCTGTCGAGTGGAATACCTTCAAGTCGATTGATAGGTGACTTCTTCTAGGGATGTCCTTGGGTAGGGCTCTTTGGACGGGTCCGTGCCCCTACCCTAGGTACATAGCTTCATCATTAGCCCCCGAATGGATCGAGGTTAGAGTGGGGAAAGAGTTGGGGGTCCTTTCCGACTGGTTCTTCGGGGCTGTATGAGTGTCTCGTTTAGGGTCAGTTGTCACGGATGACGTCATCAACCTCTTTCAGTCGCGTTGATCCATTCCAGGCCCTTCGTCGAGTGAATATCTTTGCTTGCGATATGCTGAGTGTTGGTGCGAGCGGGATACTCTGTTTTTGGCAAGCGGTTCTGCGGCCCGCGGATCTCACGGGATTTGGATTTTGGGAAGCGCGCGGGACGGGAGCAGCCGCAGTAATCGGAAGTGATAAAGCGGAAACTCCTCGATCCTTGTGTCGCCTTTTTCGCCACGTACTACGCGCGCGTCTGCTGCGGGATTTGACTGGACTGCCTGGGCCTACCAGTCAGCCACTCGGGAGCGGCCCCTTATAAGTTGCCGGCTCGGGGTTTCCAAGCCGCGCGCTTCTCTTCTTCTTCCTTCTTTCTTCCTCTCTCCCTTCGCCAGCCCTCCCGCGACCCTCGGCCGTACCCTAGCGCCGTTAGCCCGTGCGAGACCTCGCCGGCGACGATGGTGAAGGGAAAGACCACTGCTTTGGAGTGCGCAAAGAAGGTGGCGGCAGCGGGGAAAGGAAAGAAGTCTTCACGAGGCGGATCTTCCTCCCGGACCACCCTGCCCAAGGGTTGGATTCAGGGCGAATGGATGCCATCGGTGCTCCGGCAGGAAGATCTCGACGACATGGTCGAGGGAGGAGCCATTCCCCACGAGGCTGCGCGTCTCCCGGGGAGGGAGATCGAACCGCAACCCCGCGACGGTGAGTGCGTGCTCCTCGCCACCCACATCGACCGAGGGTTTTCTCTGCCTCCCCATCCGTTCTTCCAGAGCTTCTTGAATTTCTTCGGAGCGCAGCTCCATCACTTTACCCCCAACTCCATAGTCTATCTTGCCCCGTTCATTGCCATGTGCGAGGCTTTCCTGGGTTGCCGTCTGCATTGGGGGCTTTTCAAGCATATTTTTACTTGCCGCTCTCAGTCGGTTAAAAAGGCCAAGTCGAGTGATGAGAAGACGCAAGTGATCCAGCTGTGCGGGGGCCTGGCGATCCAGACGAGGGGGAAGAGCTGTTTCCCCTCTATCACCTTCCCAGAGTCGGTCCGCGGCTTGCAGTCGACCTGGTTCTACTGCCAGGACCAGGCGACCCCGGGACAGTCGACTGGTCTTCCTCCTTTTTCCCTCGACCGAGCCGAGAAGCCTGTCTCTCTGAAAGTCACGCCGGAGGAAAGTGCCCAAGTCAAGGTATTGGTGGGTCGAGTGGTTTAGCTTGTCCGTGAGGGGGTGACTGGGATGGATCTGTTAGAGGTCTTTCTCCAGAGGCGCATCCAACCGCTCCAGGCGCGAGACCACCCGATGTGGCTATATTCTGGCCTTGACGACACCACTCGGATCCACCCGGAGGAGGTCACCGACGAGATGCTGGAGGGGTGGCTGTCAAGCATCACGGGGAACAAAGACAACCCCCGAGGAGCCAGAAGGGTAATTCCACTCGACAACTCTTATGAAGTGGATCAGGTATGTCTTTGTGTCGGATATCTGGCCTTCTATATTAGTCTTCTTTAGGTAAGTCGATTGACTTTCGCCCTGTCTGTTGTCTTCCAGGCTACCACTGGGATGTACTCGACGCCCAACGGGGCACAAGGGTCGACTGAGGAAGGTGAGGGGAGCGGAGACGAGAGCGGGGACGACCAAGTCGAGTGGGAGTCCGACGGCGAGGGAGAGGAGGGCGACGACATCTTCTCCAGCGAAGAGGAGGAGGAGGCTGAACCCTCCCGCCCGGAGGGGCGGTCCAAGCTCGCCCACGATCCAGCACAGGAATGTGGTAAGGCGACTGCTCCTGTTGGGCAGTCGTCGAAACGCCCTCTGACTTCTTCTCCTCCGCCGACCGGGAAGGCTCCCAAGCACCCACGAACGACGCCATCCAAGCTGCCCAAGGCCTTGCCCAAGATGAAGATAGCCGTTCCCACCATTTACGGGTAACAATGACACTTGCTTTCCTTTGTCGACTGTGGACGGATCCTTGGTCGATTCACTGGGCCAACTGACTAACTTTCGAGATTTGCAGTGGTGCAACTTCTGAGGTCTCCGCCAGGAACAACGACCAAGAGATGGAGGACGCTGTCACCTCCAACCCTGGTACGATCACTGACGTCTTGCTTACGAGTCGACTGAAACTTTATTGCGATTGAATGTTTTCCTTGCAGCTCCTCCTCATGTTATTGACCTCCCGGACGACGACGACAACGCACCACTGAGGGTGAAGAGGAAGAAGAAGGCGTTGGCTGGCAAGACTCCGCAATCCACTCCGGCGCCTGAGGCCGTAGTTCGGGACGATGGCGAACCCACTCGGGCTTCCGTGACTTTCGCTGTTCCTCTGACGAGTGTGCGGCCTTCAGCGTCGACTGCAGATCCGTCTTCGCTTTTTGTTGCGTACCCCGTCCCTGAGGACCAAGCGGCTGCTGTGAAGGAGGCTGTACGCCAGGCTGGAATCATGATGGAACAGGTAAAAGCGGCTCGGGAGGCTTGCCAGGCGGCTTATGACGCAAGCTCGGCTCTTCAGAGCAATGTCCAGGTCAGTCGACTTCAACACTTGATCTGTTTTGATATGTCCTTTGAAGAATCTCTTTTCCGAAGATCTCTAAGTTTGTACACCCAGTGGGTGTGTTTGCCAATTCTTGGACGAGTGGGGGCACGCTAAGTGCACGCACTGGATGTAGTCCCCGAGACTACGATCGACTGCTGGCAGTCGACTGTAGTCTTTAAATTGAGTCGTAGTTGAGTTTCTTCGCTCTGTCTGATTGGGCCATGTCGAATGGAACGGTATCCCGTCGACTGCGGGCAGCCGACGTCTTTTTCTCTCTCTCTTTTTTTACTGTGGGGGCATGCTGAGTGCACCCACTGGGTGTAGTCCCCGAGGCTACTGTCGAATGTTTTTGCTTCGGCTGTAGTATTAGAAACTCCATTATTGTCTCTTAGCTGTCGGAAGCAACTTGTCTTGGACTCGACTTCACGGGTCGGTCGGGTGGGATAGGAACCGGTGGGGGCACGCTAAGTGCACCCACTGGGTGTAGTCCCCGAGACTATGGTGGACTGCTGGCAGTCGACCATAGTCTTATTATTTATTGCCTTTGTTGCTTTTTTTTACTGAAATTGTAACTCCTCCCCTTTGACTTCAGAAATCTTGTGATCTTGGAACCCGCTTGGCTGACTTGGAGAAGCAGCAAATTCAAATGAACCTTGATCTGGAGCTGGCCAGGACAGAGCTGCAGAAGGTCAGAGACGGCGCTGCAGGTAAGACGTCTTTGTCGACTGGTTAATTTTCAGGCTTGAGTTTCTTTTCGCTTTCTCCGACTCAATCATCATTTTTTGCAGAAAAACTGAAAGAAGCTTTGGCGAAGAAGGATCAAGACTTGGCTGCTGCCCATAAGGAGGCTGATCACAAGACCGCTCTGGCCGCGCAGAAGCTGGCTTCGGTCGACCAATTAGAAGGAGAGAACGCCAAGTTGAAGGCTGCTCTGAAGGAAGCCAACAGGGAGTGTTCGCGTTGGAAGAAGGAGAACCTCACCCTGAGCGAGAAGGTGGAAGGCATCGCTCGCAGGAGGGACGACCTGGAGAGCTACTTGAGGAGCCTTGCCAAGAAGCTGTATATCAAGCTCGAAGGTGCACAATCAGTTCCGACTGGGTTTTTTTCTGTGTCGACTCAATTTTATGAAATTTGACTTATCCTTCGGTCGTGTATGCAGAACTTTGCCAGAACTTCGAAGAGGAGGCCGGGTGGATCGAAACAGGTTTGGATCCGATCAACTCTCCGGTGAAAGACGAAGCTGCCATGAACCTGCTCCGACTGGAATCCCGTATTGACGGCGTCGTGGATTACTTGGATCGACTGAAGGTCGCCATGACACGGATCGACCCGACGCTTTGGCCAGAGTCCACGCTCCGGAATGATCTCGAGTCTCTGATGACTCGACTCAACGGAATCCCTGACCGAGTGCAGGAGTGGAAGAAGTCTTCAGCTCGGTGTGGTGCTGACGTGGCTCTGTCTCTGGTCCGCGTCCATTGCAAGGAGGTGCGGGAGGAGAAGCTGGCCGCCATCCAAGTCGCCAACACGAGGAAGCACAACTTCCAGGACTTCATGGAGACATTTATCGCTGCTGCTACCCGCATCGCAGACGGGATCGACTTGGATGAGTTTGTCGCCCCTGCCAGTCCTCCTCCTCCTGAGGAATGAAATAACTTGCCTCGGAATGCCGAGTGTATTTTGTAATCCGTTAAAATTCTGCCTTAAATTTGCCTCGGAATGCCGAGTGGAAGTGTAACAGTTAAACTTTGCCGAGCCGGGGGCTCGAGTACTTTGATCTGAGGTCTCTGGGACTTTTTAGGCTTTATTTGAACTTGATTTGTCGTTGAATCTCTTTGTGGATGATCCGTCGAGTGAAACTTGGTCTTCACTCGCAATAACTTTGTGTCTGTAGTGCAGCTCCGAAGGAGAAGGTAGTAGTCGATCTACACCCTATTACTGCAGGGTGGGACGGAGCGCACATTGTATTTGTGGCGAAGCTCTCCAGGAAGAGGTGGCGGTCGACCCACACCCTGTAGCTGTGGGGTGGGACGGAGCGCACATTGTATTTGTGGCGGAGCTCCCCAAGAGAAGGTGGTGGTCGACCCACACCCTGTAGCTGTGGGGTGGGACGGAGCGCACATTGTATTTGTGGCGGAGCTCTCCAGGAGAAGGTGGCAGTCGACCTGCCCCTCGTCGTCCTTGGGAAAAGAGTTGTGTCTCGTACTTAGGCGAGCGCTGGGCTGCAGCTAAGGCCCCGAGTGGGAGGTTTGCTCTCCACTCGGTAGGATTTTTCAAACTTAGGCGAGTGCTGACTGTAGCTAAGCCTCTTCGTAGGAGAACTTAGGTGAGTGCTGGACTGCAGCTAAGCCCCCGAGTGGGAGGTTTGCTCTCCACTCGGTAGGATTTTTCAAACTTAGGCGAGTGCTGACTGCAGCTAAGTCTCTTCGTAGGAGAACTTAGGCGAGTGCTGGACTGCAGCTTAGCCCCCGAGTGGGAGGTTTGCTCTCCACTTGGTAGGATTTTTCAAACTTAGGCGAGCGCTGACCGCAGCTAAGTCTCTTCGTAGGAGAACTTAGGCGAGTGCTGGATTGCAGCTAAGCCCCCGAGTGGGAGGTTTGCTCTCCACTCGGTAGGATTTTTCAAACTTAGGCGAGTGCTGACCGCAGCTA
>NC_053023.1:585181337-585265401 GCF_003073215.2 Triticum urartu | reverse complement strand
GTTCATGTGTTTCACAAAGGTTTTCGAAACACAATTTGATCTTTCGAAAATCCTCAACCGCCAGTTGTTCTTGAAATTCTTGTTTGCTTGCATTATGGTTAATCCCATAAGTATACTAATCTTAGTGGCATCCTTGGTCACTATCATTTTTGAGTCCATTGATTCAATAAGTTGCAAACGTTCACAATCATCAGTCGAATCATAGCATTATCCTTCCGGCTCAGACGTCATTTTAAACATGAGCTGTATCTCGACCAACCAAATTGCCATCGATTGTACCCCTAAGGCTATTCAACTTATCCATCCCTAATCAGAGCATTGCTTCTGATCCTTTGTCTTGGAATTCACAATTCCTTTGCATTTGAGCTTTGAGTTAGTCAGTTGTTTTTATAATCTGATCTCCTTGCATTCTTTCTTCCTCTGGTTGAGTACCGATACTCACATCAGATTCCTTATGGACCACCACATCCTTTGTTGGATTTTGCCCGACACCGTCCTTCATATTCATTAAACTTGTGAGCCTTTCATCGGATACATAATGCCCTTGGTAAATTGTATCCCCTGCTTTTTTCAACCATGCTCTGCTCCCGAGCTTGAGTTATTCGCTCCTGAAATTTGTGGTATATGCTCCTAAGATGTCCCGATGGGTTGAACCTATGCCTTCCCCAAACCGTATGAACCCGAAAGTTTTCGCGAGTCATACTCTTCTGTTGTTTCGCCAGATAAAATTTCTACACTATAGTTTCATCAAAGGCGAGAAGTAAAATGAAAGGTTATGCATTGAAGAAGTGGGAGTCGACCTTGAACCTTTGTGTTCATGCCCATGGACATGATCTAGATCCTATCATGGAAGCTTCTTGTAATAATAACTATTTCCTTGATATAATATCCTTTGGTATCGATGAATTGATCCTTGGCAATCGTGGTTCGACCATATGTTCTTCTTTGATCCCATTTCACGAGCAAGTTTAAGAACTTGTCTTCTGTGGATCAATACACCAGACCAACCTTTACTTTGATCTTCCGTCGAGTATTACACACTGGTATCTCGAGATTATCATGGAATTGCATAACTTCTTATGAGTTCTCCATCAAGTACTACATTCTCACTGATTCAATTTTTTCACGGGCTCTGGGTCATTAAACTCTCAAGGACACCGATAACTGAATCGAGTCCGCATCGTGATTAAACAACTATTAGTAATCTTCTTTACTTACGAGTTTGTACTTGATCACGTCATTTCTAGCCTAATCGGCTATTATCAGTATCGTGCTGATTTTAACTGTGCTACCTGGTCCTTATTTCTGGAGCACCACTTTCGGCGATGAGCTAAGCTTACGTAAATCTTCCTTTTCTTAACGTTTCGCCTTGAACAACAAGCTTGATTTTGAGTTTGTGTCGTACCCTTGGTTCCAATTACCTTTCGCTTCATCATTCCTTTGACTTGATGTCATCGTTGATCAATTACATCTTCATGAAACCTCTCGACAAATGTGTCATGACCATTATAAACATTCTGAGCTCTTCCAAGATATCTAATGAATTCTTGATGAGAAATACCATCCTTGCCCTAGATGATTTGTGTTATCATCGGCCACTTTATTGCCTTCTCTCCAACACAAACTTGATCGTGTTTTGTGTTATACCTTGAGTTCCTTACTATCCAACATTTGTTCTTCTTTACCTTGGAGTATTACCATCTTTAATGTCAAGAAAGTCGTGAGAATTTTACCACCTCTTAAGAATTCTTGATACAAGTGATACTTCTTGCCATCTCCGTTCATTCCATGGTCCCGGGGTTGTTTCTAACCGGAATACCAACAAATGGACCGTGATGTGTAAAATTCAAAACTTCTAGCTACCCTATTGCTTTGAAGTTAATGGTCGACATTTCATTTTTAGACCATTGGTTATTGAATCACCATTATAACATCGGTCATGCTACCTAAGCCCATATTTCGGGTGCATCTTTCAACCAATGTTTAAATATGTGTGTTTTCCTCAAGCATACATCATTATATCATCTGATCCGACAAATGGTATCCCCTTGTTCACGTAAGTGTGGAAATCCATCTTTTGAAAATCTCAATGAATTGTCGTTGAGTCAATCGGCCACCTCCTCACATCTCCTTCATTTAATGATGAACTCTTGTTTTGGAACTCGCTTCCATAGTTCATTTCCCGAGAACCTTGCACTGTTATCTCGTCAATTTGTGTCGCACCTTTTTCTTCTCAGGCATCTTGAGTCTGAGGTATCATGACACCATCAGATCTAAATCTCGGTCAGATATGATGGTTGGAACATATTTTGAAGAGTTATAACATTGGTCCTTATATGACCCGGTAAGGTGATGTCATGCCTATCACACCTGGCCAGAGGACTTGTTGTTACAGTTTCCTGTTTAGCAAGGTTAACCATTCTTCCATGAGGAAATTGTAAGACTTATTATATAAGTCGTTCCTGATGGACCCTTTGTGCATCCAAATTCTGACCCTTACTTGATAACCATGTCAATGCTATCTCAAAGCATGTCTATGGCACTCTGATTTTCAACAAGAACATTTGAAGCCCAATGCTAAATGTTTCCTGCTCAATTATCCAAATACCGTTGTATGGGTAATGTCATGAAATAATCTTCCCTTACCTAAAGAGTTTTCTACATTATTTCCTGTCAAGGATATCATGCTCTACTTGTCCTTGGGAAGGATATACCCTTGAATTAGGTGTTTATACACATTTTTCCTTTCCATTGTTCTGTTTAATCTAATAATCACATTTTCCTTTCCATTGTTTGGTTTAACCTTTCTTGTGATCTATATGATCGAGGCAAAAATATTCTCCTGCTTATGTAAACACCTCGGTGTACAATTCTGTCAGCATGACCCTGTTACTATTGTTGATGACATTCCGGTAGCCACCGATGGACGAGAACTTTGCCTATTGGTCCACCTCATTCAACGAGCAGGAAAATGGTTCTCTTCGTTCCTCGCCCTTGGTACCGATGTTGTTGCCAACATAACTGACATGCTATCCGCTGACATGTCTTGCCTACATGGTCATGCAAGACGTCACCGCCCTTCCTACCGTTAACTCATATGGTGGGCCCATAACCCACAGTTCCCAGGATCGAAACTTGACTCTCCTGTACACCTCTATCTCCGAAGTTATTCCTCGCATTTGACTTCGTATGTAATTCACGGGGTCACTTTCCCAGTAATATATTCTGGTATCAGACGCAATATTTATTCTCGTTGCTCTGAACCCCTTTCACGCCTTGTGTCAGGCATCGATCGATTGCCTGCCCGCTCGAAACTTCCCATGATACCTCCTTACTTTGCTCTCGATATTTTCTTAAGTTTCAATTCGAGAGTTACTCTCCCCCACCTTCCCTGATGTTATCGATTAGATGGTCAACCTTGCAGAGGTCCGTTTTCCCAGAACAACCACCCTTTCGTCTTTCGTAAGTATGATGGAGTTCCAGAAGAAAGGATGCCTACTTCATCATGACCTAAAGTAGAGAAATGAAGACATCGACGTAATGGATTGACCTCTTTGAGAAGAGTAGCCAAGACCGAGAACACTCGCTAGAATTTCGTGTCCAGAACCTTGCCCC
The DNA here is from genome assembly GCF_003073215.2 of Triticum urartu. Lineage (NCBI taxonomy): Eukaryota > Viridiplantae > Streptophyta > Magnoliopsida > Poales > Poaceae > Triticum > Triticum urartu. The sequence goes on along the minus strand of NC_053023.1, from coordinate 585,261,786 downwards.
TTTACTCTGCTTCTTAAATCTCGGGACGAGATGTCTTGTAGTGGAGGAGATCTGTAACACCCCTAGTGGTTAGCTACGGTGACCACATGCTAATGTGCCATGTCATCATGATCATCATATTTAAGTTGCATTTAGAAAACAATCCCACTCTCAAATTGGTTCAAACTCAAATTTAAACTATAAAGTCCAGAAATTATTTCACCAAACACTAGGACAAAAATGTGTACAATATTCTAAATAATCCCCTGGTAATTGTCCAAGTGAATCCAACATCAAATGAACTTTTAAATTAACCACATAAACTTTTCAGTGGACCAATAACATTTAAATTGGCCTCTTCAAAATAAACAATTATTTTAAACCATTACAAATGACGTGAAACTTTTTGTGCAGCACTGTTATGTCACTAAGTATTTATGTGAAAAGTTTAAACTAAAATAAAAATCATAGGACATCTAAATTAATTGGAAAACAGGAGCTAAATAAATTCACGGGAAAAGAATAAGAGAAAGCCTACTATACACTATTGGCCTCTAGCTACAGTGCAGCCCAACCCGTCCAGAGGCCTTCTTTAATCTCTGTACAGAGGAGATGGTAGAACTTGTGCGTGGCGAAGATCCACGCCGCCGTAGCCGCTACCGTCGCCGTGTCGATCATCCGGTGGAACACCGTGATGTATAAAACACTCCCCGACGCGTTAGACAAACCCTAATCCCCTCATCCCCCTCCCCCTCGCGCCTCGCTCTCGCTTTCTTCATTGACTGAGATGTAGCTGCCATGGCCATTGTCGTCGTCGCGGCCACCGGCCTCCCCGTCACCTGAGAGCATGCCCTGGAGCTTCAGCGCCTCCAACTCCACTGACTACGTGCATCGGTTCGAGCTCGGACGCCCTGCTGCCTCGCCATCGCGTCGTCTTCTCCGCCACCGCTGCCGCATCTCGTCGTCGAGCCTGTCGCGTCCGGCCACCCCCGCGCTCCCCAACCTCGCCATCGGACTTGCGTGAGCATCCCCTTCGTTTTTCCCTTGTTCCTCGTCTCGATTTGGCGCCGTAGATGCCCCCTCGCGCCGCTGCCCGCCATGGCCGAAGCTCGCGCTCGCCCTGCGCCCGTCGCTCCCCATGCCCAGCCCGTGCGTCGGCCGCGCCCTGCGCGTGCGCACGCCCGCGTGCCTGCCGCTGCTTTCCTCTGCTTCTTGTTGTTGCCTTGGCGCTGCTGCTTGCTACTGCTGCTCTCTGCTGCCGTGTACTGCTGCTGCTCTTGCCGCTGCCGCCGCACTGCAGATCCTCTTTGCGTAGTTGTGCGCTGCTGCGCTGCCCCTGCCTCTGCTTTGTTTGCTGCCACAGCTGGCCACGGCAAAGGCCATGGCCGATCGTGAGTGTGTGTGCTGTGTGCGTGAGTGTGTGTGCACGGTTGTGCCCAGGCCGGCCCTTACTTAGTTAGTTGCTAGGCTTAGTTAGTACTCCCTCCATTCCAAAATATAGTGCGCCCGCGTTTCCCGAGGTCTAACTTTGACCATAAATTTAACCAACGAGACCAACTGCGGCGGGAGAAAAAAATTATATAATTGAAAACTTCTTTCGAATGCGAATTCACTGATATAATTTTTGCTCCCGCCGCAATCGGTCGTGGTGGTTAAATTTACGGTCAAAGTTGAAGCACGTGGATAGAGGAAGCACTACATTGTGGAATGGAGGGAGTAGTAGTACTAGTTTAGTGCTAAGTTAGTCTAGTAATAGATGACATGTAGGTCCCCATTTTAAATAAGTTAGATTTATTTATTTGTTTAGGTAAATAGTCTATGACATGTGGGCCACACATCTTCTTTTGACTAGTCAAATTGACTTAGTCAATCCGAATTAGAATAATATGTTAATTCTAGAAAATAAATTAAACTTTAAAAATTAGTATAAAATAATCCGTAATTCGGATGAAAATACTTTGTACATGAAAGTTGCTCAGTACGGCGAGACGAACCCGGATACGCAGCCCGTTCGTCCGCCACGCATCCCTAACCTATCGAACTCGCAACTTTCCCCCTCCGGCTCCTCTGCCTGAAAACGCGAAACACTGGAGATACTTTCCCGGTTGTTTCCCTCCTTCACCGGTATCACCTCATACCGCGTTAGGGCACACCTAGCATCACACTTTGCTTTGTCATGCATCGTTATGCATCTGTTTGCATTGTATTCACTGTTTCTTCCCCCCTCTTCTCTCGCTAGACACCGAGACCGACGCCGCTGCTACCCAGTACGACTACGGTGTTGACGACCCCTCTCTCTTGCCAGAGCAACCAGGCAAGCCCCCCCCCCCTTGATCACCGGATATCGCCTACTCTTCTCTATACTTCTTGCATTAGAGTAGTGTAGCATGTTACTGCTTTTCCGTTAATCCTATCCTGATGCATAGCCTGTCATTGTTGCTACAACTGTTGATACCTTACCTGCAATCCTACATGCTTAGTATAGGTTGCTAGTGTTCCATTAGTGGCCCTACACTCTTGTCCATCTGCCATGCTATACTACTGGGCCGTGATCACTTCGGGAGGTGCTCACGGGCATATGCTATATACTTTATACTGAACATTACTTATGATACTGTTCAGAGTTGGGGGCTGAAGGGGCAGGTGGCTCCATCCGGTAGAGGTGGGCCTGGGTTCCCGAAGGCCCCCGACTGTTACTTTGTGGCGGAGCGATAGGGCAGGTTGAGACCACCTAGGAGAGAGGTGGGCCTGGCCCTGGTCGGCGTCAGTGGTTATTTCAGAATAACACGCTTAATGAGATCTTGGTATTTGATCTGAGTCTGGCCACTGGCCTATACGCACTAACCATCTACGTGGGGACAGTTATGGGCACTCAACGTCGTGGTATCAGCCGAAGCCTTCGTGACGTCAGCGACTGAGCGACGCGCGCCGGATTGGACTGGAACGCCTGCTAGGCTAGGTCTGCTTCCGGCCGCCCTCGCAACATGCAGGTGTGTAATGGGCGATGGGCCCAGACCCCTGCGCCATAGGATTTAGACCGGCGTGCCGACCTCTCTGTTGTGCCTAGGTAGGGCTGCGACGTGTTGATCTTCCGAGGCCGGGCATGGCCCAGGAAAGTGTGTCCGGCCAAATGGGATCGAGCATGTGGTGCACCCCTGCAGGGAAGTTAATCTATTCGAATAGCCGTGATCTTCGGTAACAGGACGACTTGGAGTTGTACCTTGACCTTATGACAACTAGAACCGGATACTTAATAAAACACACCCTTCCAGGTGCCAGATACAACCGGTAATCGCTCTCTCACAGGGCGACGAGGGGAGGATCATCGGTTAGGATTATGCTACACAATGCTACTTGGTGAACTTACCTTCTACTCTCTTCTCCTGCTGCAAGATGGAGGATACCAGAAGCATAGTCTTCGAAAGGCCTAGCTATCCCCCTCTTATTCCGGCATTCTGCAGTTCAGTCCATATATGATACCCTTAATCCATTTGATACCAATGCATACATATGTAGTGTAGCTCCTTGCTTGCGAGTACTTTGGATGAGTACTCACGGTTGCTTTGCTCCCCCTTTTTCCCCTTCCTATACCCGATTGCTGCGACCAGACGTTGGAGCCCAGGAGCCAGACGCCACCGTCGACGACGACTACTACTACTCGGGAGGTGCCTACTACTACGTGCAGCCCGCTGACGACGACCAGGAGTAGTTTAGGAGGATCCCAGGCAGGAGGCCTGCTCCTCTTTCGATCTGTATCCCAGTTTGTGCTAGCCTTCTTAAGGCAAACTTGTTTAACTTATGTCTGTACTCAGATATTGTTGCTTCTGCTGACTCGTCTATGATTGAGCTCTTGTATTCGAGCCCTCGAGGCCCCCTGGCTTGTAATATGATGCTTGTATGACTTATTTTATTTGTAGAGTTGTGTTGTGATATCTTCCCGTGAGTCCCTGATCTTGATCATACACGTTTGCGTGTATGATTAGTGTACGGTCAAATCGGAGGCGTCACAGCTTTCTCCACGAATGAAGAGTGGGTGGAGGGGTATATATAGCCTCCATACAAAATCTAACCGTTACACACAGTTTGACAAACTCGGTGGGACCGAATGGTTAAACTCGGTCGGACCGATTGAGCAAACCTAGTGACCGTTAGGATTTTCGGTGGGACTGAGATGCAACTCGGTAGGACCGATATGGTTAGGGTTAGGGCATAACGTAATCTCGGTGTGACCGATTACACAAACTCGGAGGGACCGATTTTGGTAATAAGCTAACCAGAGAGTTGGTCAGGTAAACTCGGTGGGACCGATTCGCTCATCTCGGTGAGACCGAAATGTTACAAAAGGGAAACAGAGAGTTTACATTGCAATCTCGGTGGGACCGATCGCTCATGTCGGTAAGACCGAAACGTTACAAAGGGAAACAGAGAGATTACAATCCCATCTCGGTGAGACCGATTTGCCTAGGGTTTGTGGAAGTGGCTATGACATTTGAAACTCGGTGGCGCCGGATAGAAAGAATCGGTGGGGCCGAGTTTGACTTTTGGTTTAGGTCATATGTGGATGTGGGAAGGTAGTTGAGGATTTTGGAGCATATCAGTAAGCATTTTGAGCAAGCAAGCCATTAAGCAACACCCCATCCCTCCTTGATAGTATTGGCTTTTCCTATAAACTCGATGTGATCTTGGATCACTAAAATATAAAATATAGAGTCTTGAGCTTCAAGCTTGAGCCAAATTTTTTGTCCTTAGAATTTTGAGGGATCCACTTTCCTCATCCATGCCATGCCATTCATTGAGCTTTTCCTGAAATATTAATCTTGGAATAATGTTAGCTCAATGAGCTATATGTTGTTAGGAATTACCAAAACCACCCAGGGATAGTTGCACTTTCAATATGCTTTTCATAGCATTGACTATAGATTCTTGGTTGTAAAATCTGAGGTACCTGACATACATGACGGTACGATCATGGAGTCGAATGATGCGACTTTCTTTGAAGATATCTTTCCCATGAAGGATATGGCTACCTCATCTAATCAGGAGATGCCTAGTTCATCGAATCAGGAACCAGTTACAATTACCGAACCTGCCATTTCGATGGAACACTTTGAAAGTCCTGTGGAGGAGAACAATGAAGTTCCTACTAGGAGCAAGAGACAGAGGACTGCAAAGTCTTTTGGTAATGATTTTCTTGTGTATCTCATAGATGACACTCCCAGTTCTATTTCAGAGGCCTATGCATCTGAAGATGCTGACTACTGGAAGGAAGCGGTTCGTAGCGAGATGGATTCCATCTTGGCGAATGAAACCTGGGAGATAACTGATCGTCCTTATGGGTGCAAACCTATAGGATGCAAATGGGTATTCAAGAAGAAGCTTAGGCCTGATGGCACTATTGAGAAGTACAAGGCTCGGCTCGTGGCTAAGGGTTATACCCAAAAGGAAGGTGAAGACTTCTTTGATACTTACTCACATGTGGCTCGACTAACCACTATTCGAGTTCTACTTTCACTAGCTGCCTCGCATGGTCTTCTCGTTCATCAAATGGATGTTAAGACTGCTTTCCTAAATGGAGAGTTGGACGAGAAAATTTATATGGAACAACCAGATGGGTTTGTACTAGATGGTCAGGAAGGGAAAGTGTGCAAGTTGCTGAAGTCTTTGTACGGACTTAAGCAAGCACCCAAACCGTGGCATGAGAAGTTTGAAAGAACTTTAACAGCTGCAGGCTTTGTTGTGAACGAAGCTGACAAATGTGTGTACTATCGCCATGGTGGGGGCGAGGGAGTTATCCTGTGCTTGTATGTTGATGACATACTAATTTTCGGAACAAATCTGAATGTTATTAAGGAGGTCAAGGATTTCCTATCTCGTTGTTTTGAGATGAAGGATTTAGGAGTGGCTGATGTCATTCTGAACATCAAGTTGTTGAGAGACGATGATGGTGGGATTACATTGCTTCAATCTCACTATGTGGAAAAGATCTTGAATTGCTTTGGCTATAGTGACTGCAAGCCCTCTCCAACACCATATGATGCGAGTGTGTTACTTCGAAAGAATCGAAGAATTGCTAGAGATCAATTGAAATATTCTCATATTATTGGCTCGCTTATGTACTTAGCAAGTGCTACAAGACCTGACATCTCTTTTGCTGTTAGCAAACTGAGTCGGTTTGTCTCAAAACCAGGAGATGTGCATTGGAAAGCTCTAGAGAGAGTTTTGTGTTATTTGAAAGACACTGCAAATTATGGAATTCACTACACCGGGCATCCAAAAGTGCTTAAAGAGTATAGTGACTCAAACTGGATCTCAGATACTGATGAGATAAAGGCCACGAGCGGTTATGTATTCACTCATGGAGGTGGCGTTATTTCTTGGAAGCCTTGCAAGCAGACCATCTTAACGAGGTCAACAATGGAAGCAGAACTCACAGTACTAGATACAGCTACAGTTGAAGCAGATTGGCTTCGCCGGCTCTTGAATGACTTGCCGGTTGTTGAGAAACTTGTACCGGGTGTCCTTATGAACTGCGACAATCAAACTGTGATCACGAAAGTGAGCAGCTCAAAGGATAACATGAAGTCATCAAGACACGTTCAGAGAAGGTTAAAGTCTGTCAGGAAAATGAAAAACTCCGGAGTTATTGCGTTGGATTATATCCAAATGTCTAAAAATCTGGCAGATCCTTTTACCAAGGGTCTATCACGTAATGTGATAGATAATGCATCGAGGGAGATGGGTATGAGATCCACAATATGAGTTGTTCACAGTGGTAACCTATTCTTTGTGATCGGAGATCCCGTGAATTAGATGTGGAAGACAAGTTGTTGGTCAACTGAGAGGAGAGTATCCTTACTATTCACAATACCACTCCATGAAGATGCAATACTCTTCTAATCTGCATGGCAGGTTGATGTATATCTTAATGTGTTCTAAGTGGCTTATTTAAGCAGAGATGTTATCCTGCAGAACATCTTTTGAAGAACACACCTATATGAGTCTGATTGTCAAACTTCACAATCTATGAGAGTAGGGTTCTCTCTAGTAAACTCATGAAAGGTCACGAAGTATAACGCATAAGCTCCACCCGCAGGGAAGACCAACGGTAGACACATATCGGTCAAGGCTTTATGTGAAGCTAGATTCGCAGAAAACTTGCAGTTCAAGGCCCAGTCCACTGTTCAAGTTGCTTACTAGTGTAGCATAGAGTTCTAGGTGGAAGTTCAACTTAACAGTCTCCACTGCAGTACCGGTATATAAAACGGTGTTTTGGAACCAAAGGTAAATTTCCGTGTGCCTTTGGGATCTGGTGGGGGATTGCTGGAATTTAGTCTATTTTGGGCAGCCCAATAACTATTTCAGAAATTTCTAATAAATCCTAGAGGCCCACTTAGCCCATTTATGCAAGGCAAGTGATACTACTAAAGTTTAGTCCCACATTGCTAGTTTAGTGGGAGTTGGACCTGCTTATAAGGGAGGTTCTTTCCCCACTTGTACGAGCATGAGAACAAGAGGGATATCCATGCGCGCTCCTCCTCCGTCGCCCGCCTCGCCACGCCACGCCACGCCATGCCTTGCCTCGCCTCGTCACGACGCGCCGCGGGTTGCGGGTTGCGGGAATGAGCCAAGCCGATATCTAAATTTTTGCCACGCACTACGGGTATACCTCCTTCTCTTGCGCCTATAAAAGGGAGGTCGCTCCTCCCAGAGAGACGCAACAGAACTACTCCTTCCCTCGCCATCGGTTCCATCTCTGAGTTGCTGTTGTCTTTCTCATCCCAGCTTGCAGCGTGCACCGCACGTCGGGACAATAGGCCTCCGAGACCGCACCTTTTGAGTCCTGTACGGGAGAAGGGTGATAAGGTTTTTGGGGAGTGCTCTGCGCGACTACTGGCTTCTTCATCACAGACTCCGACGACTACTTCCCCGATGACAACTTCTTCCCCGACGTCAACTACCTCAGCAACGACATGGCTGGAGAGGATGTCGACCCCAAGTCCAGTGCTTCTGCTGCTGCTGTCCCGTATGTGTTCTTCTTCTTTCTGTCAGATGTCCTGCCACAGTTTCTCGTACTAGTTCTTGCCCTACATGTGTTAGGTTCTACTCCATATATGCAACATGATCTAGTGTCTGTCCTAGATGTGTTCAGTTCAAGTTCATATATGCAGATGCTATTTATTTTCTCCCCGTCAGATTGCATGACTTTTTTTATCACAGCTATATTAGTCATGCTTTATCTAATATTTCTGTTAATAAAATCATTTGGTAAATTGCTCATATTTCCAACACGTTCCTTGTATGTATCAAAATGGCACTTTTCATGTTGTTGAGTTGTTGTCATTAATGGCCTCGTTGCGTTGTACAAATGTAGGGGATTGCGGTTGTTCTGCATTGGTAGTGTTTGGTGGGCTACATGTGTGGTCGTGGGTTTTCATGCTGTGTGAGTAGTTCACCCATGGTCTGAATGTGTTAGTTTTCTCTTTGTTAATTCATTGGGCAGTTCTTTTCTTCTTCATTAAACGATGAGGCAAATATTTTGCCTCCGTTTCAAAAAAAGATGGCTCATGTTTCATGAAGGTCTTGTTTGTTTATATGTTTTGAACAACTCTTTCTGCTTTTGTAGCATGGCTGATGTGGATCATATCTCTCCTATCACATTTATTTCATCAGGAGAATCGACGAATCTGTAGGAAATTCCCTTGGATAGCATCAAGTACCGCCAACAAATAGCAACTCTACAGGATGTGGTGGGACAGACATCTCGCCTTCTTTATCATTTTGCTCTTCTGATGTTGTCTAAGTGCTCAGAAATGAGTCGTGGGCAGCAATGCAAGTGCTTTCTATATATGTCATTGTTTCCCTGAATATTTTATGAAATATTGGAGGATAACTTGGAATGACGAAGTTCCAAATCTTCAGGGAAGATCGTCGCAAAGGAGCTGGTGAAGCGCCACATTGCCTCACGTAGAACTATTTAGTTCAAATTACCTATTTTTTCTTTTATGTTTTGTTCAAGTTGATTATGTTGACATTGTTTGAAAAATTTACCATTGTTGATAAAAGGAGCGGATTTGGTATACCCACCTTGCACAGGACTCCGTTGGCAATGTGGTATTCTGACGAACCAAGCCACCGTCCATTTGAGCTTGCCTCTGTGGTGTGTGTGGACAAAATCCCCCACTGACATCCAAAGGAAAGATAGAGAGTAGAGTGGCATAGGCAAGAAAGAGACAAACATGTTTGAAACCCCAAGCACTACCACGGGAAAATCAACCGCGGCGAGTGGGGGCCAAAAGTTGCAGGATGGCGATTTGAGTGGCATGGACACATCTTGCTTGCTGAGAAGGGTGTTTGCAGAAGTTACCGTTTAGATTGTTATAAAATTTTAGTTGGACCCATTCTTGAAAACATGACATGTTGCGTGACGACTATTATGAACAAATTTTTTATTTAGGTAGTCTAGAAAATCGAAGAAATTCATAAGGTTACGTGCGTTGCACGTGCACATTTACTAGTGATAGAGTAATAATGACATGTAGGCAAAGACAAGACAGACGTGTCATAACGAAAGGGCTTCCTAATTAGTCCTCCGATCTCCCGGGAACAAAATAGTCTTCCATCGATTCGCCGGGTTCTTTGCATGATGCAGATGAAGACTACTACCTCCGATGGCAGCTCCAGGTACATACGAACGAGGGCTGTTTATTTGTGCTTCTATATATTTTTTAGGTATACTAGTAGCTCCTAAGGGTTTTTTTTCTTTAAGAAATCATGGGATATTAATTTACGATGCTCATGTCATATACCCAGGATCATACGCCAACCGAAGATTCCGACGAAGATGTTCTTATTTATTTTCAAGCAGAAGGTTGGGTCTCTACTTTTTGGAAAAGATCACAAGATCATCAGACTAAAGAAGATGTTATTCGTGACGAGTATGGCACGAGGGCATTGGCTAAACCTGCAGTTGTACTTAAGTCAACGGCACTATGCCACGAAATAGAGCTTTGTACGGGAAGATGGTGGCTTATAACGATGGTTAAGTTGGGCAAGATCAACTCATGGCCGGTTTATATGGAAAGTGATGAAATCATTAAAAATCTGCCATGCACCATAGACGATGCGATTATAAAGTATAGAGAGCGCCACTTTGAAGCCGGATTGTTTTATTTGGTCCCAAACAAATGTTTGACATTCACAGTTTTTTTTTGAGATCTAGAGTAGAAAACCTACTCAGAAGGAGCATTACATTATAAAGTATAGAGAGCGCCACTTTGAAGCCGGATTGTTTTATTTGGTCCCAAACAAATGTTTGACATTCACAGTTTTTTTTTGAGATCTAGAGTAGAAAACCTACTCAGAAGGAGCATTACATTATAAAGTATAGAGAGCGCCACTTTGAAGCCGGATTGTTTTATTTGGTCCCAAACAAATGTTTGACATTCACGGTTAAAAATTACCTCTACGGTGATAGCGAATTCTTAAGGGACCTGCAGAGAAAAAAAACACTAGAGCGTACCATGAGAGAGAGAAAACAACAGTTATGCGAAAATAGGAACCTTTCCTCCGTAGCTGTCAAGACTTTGAGATTGTGTGGCGTGAGACATGTGTTTTACTTGTTGCTTCTGTTCTCCTTAGCTTTGATGATTGTATATCTATGAAAGATCATTGCATCTTGGTCGAGTTGCTACGGCATTTGCAATAAGGCATGATCACATATTGTTTTCCTCGTTGATTTGCTAGCATCCGATCCGGGTTTATAGAGCTAGAGGTCCACCCAGCCATGTGGATTTTACTAGGTCGCTAAACGTGGGGGCTTGTATGGTGGGGATGGAAACATACCATCTCCCTTATACAGTTTAAAGAGTCTATCATAATTTTTTTAGTTTTTGATGAATCGCTGCAGGCAGGGATTAATAGAGAATTCACCAATGCATGTAACCCTTCCTGCTCCTTTTCCTCTCGCAGAGAGGGAGAGGGGGTGGGAGAGTATTGGTAGAAGTTATCTCTGCTCGCTGGCGACTCTCATCCTGCCTATCGTCGGTGCACCTCCGGGCTTCAAATCACCCCTCAAGCCACATCTGGATCCAACATGCCTCTAGGGCCTACCTCCTAGACATGTTGTCTGCCCAAATCAAGCCTACATTCCAAACATGCCAGGAGGCCGTGCTGGCTTCACCGGCGTCGTCACCTCCCAGGCCACCAGTACGCAACGCAAATACTTGCAACGGTACGCATCTACCAAAATGACAACTTATCTCTCCGCCAATCCAATGAGCGGCTCCATCCCAGTAGCCACGGAAAGGTTGCGCCAGTCGCCAAGGCAGCAGAGAAGCTTGTTTGTCGCAGCCTCCACATTGTCAAAGATGGTGAAGACGTCACTAAGGCCACTGGCGGAGCCCCCCAGGGGGCAGGGTATGGCCCCTGCCATACCTTAATTTTGAGAAAATAATTTTTTATACATATGCATCGATACAGAGGCTGTGCTCTCCATCGATCGCTAATAGAAAAGGCCGCGTCGTCGTTCTTATGGGCCAACACGGCCAGTGGCTTGATGGGCCGAGACAACCAGCCACCCATGAAATGACGAGTCACGTCTGGCCTCTTGAACGGAGGCTTTCCTATCTCCTCGACCCTCGACCTCTCGACGCGACACTACGCGGCAACCCTAGCGAGCGGCGGCGGCGGCTGGCCAGGTCATCAGGAGGCAGGAGCCCAGGCAGGGCAGCCGACGGCGGCGACGGACTGAGTTATGCAGCAAGTTGTCTGATGGCTGGCTTAATGACTTGATGGTGTGTTACATTGAGTGAGAGATCTTCAAAAGTATTGATCTTGGTAAAATTAAGTAAGATTTTTAGAAGGAGGGTAGGGCACTGCCATTGCCTGGATCTTCTAGACGTCATTAAAAGCTTCATTATCGGTATGTTTTAGGTTGTTTTCCTATTAAAACATGTCTCCATTTTCATTGTATTTGGTTATTGGTTTGTAGTGAGCATTGTTAGTGTGTATTGAGTCCTTTGGTTCGCATAAAAAAATTCTAGTGAGACTTCGCCCCACCTTAATTTTTTTTCGTGGTCCGCCTCTGACTAAGGCCACATTGGGTTCCTTTGCTCAACAATTCAAGGACTAGCTTACTGCTGACATCATTGCCACGCTGCAAGCCTAGTTCAAGCTCGATGACAACCATGAGGTTATCATGGAGAAATTCATCATCAACCATCAAGGAGAAGATGCTCTAGACCATGAAAATGCTACGCAGCTGGCAACTGCCTGATGTGCTCTAGATTACTCCTAGGATCCCTTTGTTTCTATGTTATTAGTGCAAATGCTATGTGTGCTTGAGTGACTTGTGCCACTGTGCTTTAGGAGTAGAAGTATAATTTGTTGCTTTAGAAGATGTAGTGCTTGTTTTAGCACTTTGCCCTGTACTGGGTTTGTTTAGTTTCCAAATGTAAGAAGAAGCAATTAATTTACTTTGTTGGAACGTTATGTAACGATGCCATGATCCCGGGGTATAACGACAAATAGAAGAGGACCAATGACAATTGGGTGGCCCAAGCCTACAACTCGATGTCCACCGACGATCCAGAGCGTATCACCACCTTGGGGGACAAGACAAAAACTCCTCTCTGTACGGAACTTTTCAATGAGATCTATTTTTGAATACTTTTTGATGAGTTTTAAAATTTCATTGAGTCCAACCTCTACTTCGTAATTGTGACAAAAAATCGTAAGCTTCAGAAACTAACCTATAAAAATGGATGCCAATAACCGACGATCGTTCCCCAGGGAAGAAGCCACCAGCAAAGTAAACGTTCCCCGAGGGGTTTGATCGAGCGAACTATTTCGTTCGCTTGAAAAGAACCCCCTGAGCGAACACGCCCCCTCTTTTTTTTTGAGGATCGAACACGCTCCCTCTTGTACGCTGCTCTCCTACCTTCCCGGTTGGGCCAAAAAAGGTCCACTTTAGCCTAAATATGGTATTTTCGACCTGACTTAGATTAGCTACTTTTTTTGCCATTGATATACACAAATAAAAATGTCATGCACTTATGAAAAAACTCCATGCTCTTTAAAATTAAAGGGCCAGTTTAACGAATAAAAGTGCCCCTGCTAGTATGAGAAACTACATTAAACATCATTTTGCAAAGTACAAAAAATAGTGCTCTTTAAAACATTGTTTGCAAAAAAAAGAGAAATCTGACATGGTATAATAGACATAATATGCCATGGGGGTTACAAATTTTTGCCATAACATGTGAGCACTACAAAAACAAACAAATGCCATGGGCAAATTTTGTTGAAATGTCATGGGCAAATTTCCAAGGGTTCATTTACAACATTTCATGCAAAAAATCGCCGTGTGAAAAACATCCATAATAACTATGCCATAAAAATTGATGTACTCTCGTGAGGCAATCAGGCAGCCGGCATGGCTCAACAGATGTGTGCCCCCCTGAGAGGTCTCGCACCCTGAACTAGCACCCTTATGGTTGTGTGCATCACGCGAGGTGCAGAGGCTGGGGTATTTCGCTTTTCGAAAAAAAGAGTTTCCGCGCCTTTGTGTTGGCGTTGATATCAACCTGCGCAACATGTGGTTGGATAGTTAGGAGAACAGTGATATCCTTAGCCCATCATGGGTTCTAGACTTAACATTGGTGTTTGCATTTTTCTGAATTTATTTCGGACTTGTCGGCAATGTTCGTTTAGGGGGATGAGACGTTCCGTCAACTATGAGGCGCCCGTAGTTACTTAGTCAATCTCAAGATGTTATGCCGGCTTAATTCTCGGAGGTGCTCATATGAGTAGGGTGTGCGTACGTGCGTTCATAGGGGTGAGTGTATGCTCGTGTACATGAGCGATTTTGATTTTTATACTGTACTAGCAGCCCGTGCATTGCAACGGGAAAAATAATTGATGTGTCCACTGAAATATCCGTCAGTACGGCCCAACAGTATCTGAATTGTGTCCGATAGCGGCATAGAGGCGCACACTGAGGTCAAGCAGGAATTCATATCAATAGTACGTTAATAAGCATGCTACACATACAATACTTTTGGTACGGTTTCTGTACGATGATTCTCATCTTAATAAAAGGATTCTATTAACTGTGTTTAGGCCATCTCTGCATATGCTTGAAAATTAATTAAAAAAATGTGTGCACGTCTAAGCGACACGGCCCCAGTTTGTTGCATACTAGTCGACGCTCTTATTTCTGTTGCACATAATGGTCGCACACTATGCAGCAGCGCATATATGTTGCCCATCCCATGTCCCTTGGTATTAATTTCTTTTTATTATTGCATTGCATACATGCCATGCCCTTGGTATTAATATAAATTCCTTTGTGTTATTATTTCCTTCATATTTTTTGAATCTTCGGTTCTTTTCTATCCCTATTGGACATGCCATTCATTCTCTCCTTTCTTTATTACTCCTATATGCCCATTGAAATCGATCATTCACACTTCCTTCAATCCATATAGGCAGTTGTAACATATTTCATTCATATAGAAAGATTATAAAAAAGTTATATTGGGTATCAGCATTTTCCAAAATACACCATAGCAATTAATTAGGTTAATTAAGTTTATGCCCTGAACAAACTTTTAAAGTAGTTAACAAACAAATAGTAGCACAGCTGGAAACTACGCATTTTTCTTATTAAATAACATATACAAATTATTTTAATCCGTTCTATGTTGCAAAGTTATAGCATAATCATGTTTAACATATTCTTTGTGAATAATAAAAGCCATGGACTTAACGGGCTGAAAATAGATATTACTGGGCCTACTGCAGCTGAATGCGGAATAATAACCGGCGCTCCGACGCGCAAGATAGCGGCTGCCGCAGTTCTGCCGAAGTCCAACAAAGAAATGGCATTTAATGTTGGACCGTGGGTTACTTAAAGAAAAAATCAATGCCTTAACGTATGACGACGGACGGGCAGAGCGTTCAGTACTAGCACATATATCTGTGGGTTATAATGGGAGAGATAATTGATGTGTCCACTAAAATATCCGTTAGCACGGCCGAACAACATCCGAATTATGCCCAGGCATGACAGAGAGGCACCCACTAAGGTCTAGCGGAAATTATGTGTGTCCCTCCCACATCATTCGGCTTAATCCTTTTTATTATTGCATTGCATGCATGTCACGTCCTTGGTATTCATACCAATTCTTTTGTGTTATTCTCTCGTTCATATTTTTCTTTTGAATCTCCCATTCTTTTTATCCCTACTGATCACATCCTTTATTCTCTTCTTTCTTTATTACTCCTATATGCCCATTGAAATCGATCATTCATACTCTCTTCGATCCATATAGGCCCTTGTAACATATTTCATATATATAAAGATTTTATAAAAGTTATATTGTGTGTTAGCATTTCCCAAAATACATTGTAGTAATTAATTAGGTTAATTAAGTTTATGTTCTGAACAGAATTTCAAAGTGGTTAACGGAAACAAATAACAGGACGGTTGGAAACCTCGCATTTTTCTGAATCATAATACATACACAAATTATTTTAATCCGACTTACGGTTGCAAAGTTATAGCATAATCATGTTTTACATATTCTTTGTAAATAATAAAAGGCAGGGACCTAACAGGCTGAAAACAGAGCAAACTGGGCCTACAACATGGAATACTAATTGGCGTCATGCACGCGAGATAGTTGTTGTCGTAGTTGGGCCGAAACCCAACCGAGAAAGAGCACTTAATGTTGGACCGCGGGGTACTTAAAGAAAAACCAGGTTTTTTTTAAACCATACGAGATAGCGGTTGTCGCTGTTGGGCCAAAACCCAATAGAGAAAGGACACTTAATGTTGGACCACGGGTTACTTAAAAAAATCAAGGGCTTTTTTATAAAACATATAACGTTGGACGGGCAGAAACGCTCTGTACTTTATTAGTAGGTAGGTATAGATATAGATATAGACTAGCAAAACGGCCCGTGCGTTGCAACGGTACGAATTTTTTTTATAATCTTCAATGGCCATGACCACATTTTGTTGCATCACCCAGATACACTATCACTCACATTTTCATGAAATCGTGAACAGATTTGAAAATCATGAACATTTTTTTGAACCCATGGACATATGTTAAAACATGAACATTTTTCAAATTAATGAACATTTTTACAGATTTTGAAAAAAAATCTAAAATCTTGAACATTTTATACTATTTGCAAACATTTTTTAAAATTGTGAAAAAAATTAAACGTTTTCGTTAACCAGCGAACATTTTTAGAATAAACGAACATTTTTTGGAAATTGGTGGAACAATTTTTGAAATTCACAACCATTTTTTGATTTAACGAATCTTTTTGAAATGCATGATTTTTTTTGAATCAGCGAAAATTTTATGAATCAATAAACTATTTTGTAGGTCACGAATTGTTTTTGAATTTTTAGGATGTTTTACAATTCATGAACTTTTTGAAGTGACGAATTATTTTTCAATTTCACTAACATTTTTAATACACGAACTTTATAAAAATCATGATCATTTTTTGATTTTCCGAAGATTTTTTTTCAAAATCGCAATCATCTTTTGAATATGCGAACATTTTTTAAAAACCGCAAACATTTTTTGAATGCACAAGCATTTAAAATTATTAAACATTTTATTTCATTTTTTTAGTTTTCAGAACTTTTGGTAAGTATAGATATAGATATATAGATTAAAAAAATATCGACGTGCGCTGTGCTGTTCCGGTGGTCCTATTGGGATCGGCCACGCCGTACATGTGCGTTGGTTTGGATGCGCCACGGGCGTGCGTGTGTACGTTGGTTTTCCTGTGCATACGCGTCCAATGATTATACTACTCCAATAGTAAAACTAACCTCCCCTAAAAAGAAAAACAAAGAAACTAACCTACAAAAAAAGAAAAGAAAAACAAAGAAACTAACCTACCACGCGTAGGTGTATTAGTAGACGAGGGTTACCTAATTAGTCCTCCATCGATTCGCCGGGTTCTTTGCGGAATGATGTGATGGGAAAAGCAGTGGCCAAACAAATCGATAAGAATGCATCATCTGTGCAATTCGACCCAGTTGGTGGGTACCTGCGAGCTAGGGTTACCATTGATGTAAGAAAGCCTCTTCGCAGGTGGATCTTAATTGATTCTGCAGCAAGAGGTGGGAGGGACTGGTATGATATTCAATATGAGCAAGTACCAAATTTCTGTTTCTCATGCGGGCGACTGGGACATTCTGACCTTCATTGTCCGACTCCTGGTACGCGTGATGAAAAGGGTGAGCTACCTTTTAAAACAAGCCTGAGAGCGCCAGAGGAGAAGAAAAAAGGTGTGTCTAATGATAGCTCGTCCAAGGAGCAACAGTCTAGCCAAAGTAGCACTAAAGATGCTCGTGCTACAAACGCTAGAGCTGATCCCAGTCTAGAGGTTAACTCGCCTAAAAAGAAGCATGATCAGAGGAATAAGAGAAAGGGGGGCCCTCATGGAACGAAGCAAGTTTATCGACAGATCACTTTGCCTCCGACTGATCAACCGCAGAAACCACAAATGAATGAAACCACAAATGTTGTGGTGGTATTTAAAGTGGGCGAGGTACGTTCGGATGGTGATGAGAAGGAGTCAGGGAGGGAGCCAGAAACCAAAAAGAAAAAACCGACTCCCACTAACTCTCAAAACTCAGGATGTTCGGCGGCGGCTGCAGAGCAGCCCCGCCGGGAATGATGAGTTGCCTCAGCTGGAACTGTCGGGGGCTTGGGAACCCCGAGGCAGTTCGGGAGCTTCGCAGCATTGTGAAGCAGGAAGGGCCCGGTCTCTTATTTCTTATGGAGACCAAAATTTCAGCCAAGAGAGTGAAGAATCTACAGAACTCTCTTGTTCTGGTCTGCTGAGCTAGATGTTGAGCTTAGAAATTATAGTTCTGCCCATATCGATGTTATGGTGCAGAGGAAAAATGATACATCCAAAAAATGGCGTGTCACAGGCTTCTATGGAGCTCCGTGCGTGGAAGATAGATGCCACAGCTAGAGATTCATGAGAACTTTGTTTGCTATCCGGCATGAAGCATGGATGTGCATTGGGGATTTTAACGAAACGTTATTCGGCTCCGAACACTTTTCTCTCTCACCAAGACCCGAGTGGCAGATGAAAGCGTTTCAGGAAGTAATGGATGAGTGTGCAATGGTTGACTTGGGCTGGTCAGGCATGGAATATACATGGGATAATAGGCAGTCGGGTCGATCAAATGTTAAAGCCCGGCTGGACAGAGCCTTTGGCAGCACAGCTCTTACTGATTTATTTGCAAATGTCAAAGTTCGGCACATTGTTGCTGCGGAGTCAGATCACTGTTTTGTCTTAGCAGATCTAAGGGAAAATCTAACTTCCAGTGTACATCGAGGGCCCAAACCCTTTCGATATGAGGACTTGTGGCAGACACATGCGGATTATGACCAGCTCATCCTAGACTCTTGGCAGAAGGGGTCGGGTCGGCACGGCCTAGGTGGCGTGGTTGAGGCCCTGAACAACTTACAGACACAGTTATCTGCATGGGGTAAAAGGGAGTTTGGTTGTCTTGCTCGCAAAATACGTAAGTTACGTGAACAACTAACACAGCTGCAGAGTCGATCTGTGGGCAGTGGGCCGTCCGAGGAGGAGAAGGCGATTGTGAAGAAGTTGAGACTTGCCATGCACCAAGAAGAGATTTGGGCCCGACAGCGGTCTAGAGTACCATGGCTGCGTGAAGGAGACAGGAACACGGGATATTTCCATGCCCAAATGTCTCAGCGTAAGCGCATGAACCGGATCGAGAAACTTGAACGCTCGGATGGTACTATGTGCACCACTCCTGAGGAGGATCGGGAAGAGGTCCAAAGTTTTTTCGAAAATTTATATACGTCTCAAGGTTTTCGGCAGATGGAAGATCTGCTCGAGTTTGTGCCCAGCAGAGTTACGGACCGGATGAATTACGAGCTGCAAAAGCCATACACGGCGGAAGAAGTTAAAAAGCTCTGTTTCAAACGGCACCGTCAAAAGCCCCAGGAGTCGATGGTTTCACCGCGGGTTTTTTTCAGCGGCACTGGAATCTCCTAAAGGATGACATAATTCCAGCGGTGCCTGATTTCTTGAATGGTGGGGAACTGCCAGCGGGTATGAATGACACATCCATTACCCTAATACCCAAGGTACGTTTTCCACAAAAGATTTCCCAATATCGCCCGATCTCTCTTTGCTCCGTCCTGTATAAAGTTGCTGCCAAAGTGATCACTAATCGGCTGAGAGAGTTTTTGGATGATATTATTGGACCGGAGCAGAGCGCATTCGTCCCGGTTCGCCTGATAACAGACAATGTCTTAATCGCGTATGAAAGCGTGCATGCCATGAAGCGAAGGAAGAAGGGAGGAAATGTTGCTTGTGCTATTAAGTTAGATATGATGAAAGCCTATGATCGCGTCGAGTGGCACTACCTCGAAGCGATTATGCTAAAGATGGGGTTTGGATTGGAATTTGTTCGTCTCATTATGAAGTGCGTAACTTCAGTGCGGTTTGCTGTTCGAGTAAATGGCGAGCTTCTCCCTTTCTTCTCTCCCTCCAGGGGGTTCCGTCAGGGTGACCCCGTATCACCTTACTTGTTTTTGCTTTGTGCCGAGGGCCTCACTTCACTGCTGAATTTCTATGGAGGGACTTATATTGACAGAGGCATACGTGTTAGCTATCGATGTCCTTGGATCAATCATTTACTTTTTGCGGACGATAGCCTGATCTTCCTGCAAGCTAAGGTGCAGAGTGCTCATCGGTTGAATGAGATTCTTCGCATCTATGAGGAGTGTTCTGGTCAAGCAGTGAATAAAGAAAAAAGTGCAATATTTTTTAGCCCAAACACTCCTGATCCTACAAGGTTTTTACTAAAGCAAACACTGCATATTTCAGTGGAAGCTTTTGGTGAACGCTACCTTGGCCTTCCAACGACTGTTGGTCGAATTACTGGAGGAACTTTTGACCACATCGGGGAGAGGATTCGGTCAAAACTCCAAGGTGGAGTAGAGAGACTTATTTCATGCGCTGGAAGGGAAGTCAGGATTAAAGCAGTCGCCCAATCAATTCCCACATACAATATGTCTTGCTTCCAGCTAACGAAAAAAGTGTGTAAGAAGTTGGCCTCGCTTATGGCCAAATACTGGTGGAGCAGTAACCTTGATCGCCAGCCTTTACATTGGTTATCTTGGGATTCTTTGGCTGCACCAAAAGTTAAAGGAGGGATGGGATTCAAAGACTTGCAACTCTTTAATTTAGCACTACTCGGCAAGCATGGGTGGCGCTTGATGACGAATCCCAACTCTCTGTGTTCGCGGGTCTTGAAAGGAAGATATTTCCACTCCTGTGATTTCTTGCAAGCTACTGCACCTAAGTTTTCTTCTGCTGTGTGGAGGGCTATAATCGCAGGCAGGGAAGCGTTGAAATCGGGCTTGCTTAAGCACATTGGAAGCGGCACGACCGTTTCTATCTGGGAGGACAAATGGATCCCTGATACCAGAACTATGACTCCGGTTGCTCACATTGGTAATGCGCAGCTACAGCAAGTGTCTGATCTTATCGACCTGAAACTTGGCTCTGGAAAGATCAGGTAATCAGAGAGAACTTCATACCATCAGATGCAGACGCCATTCTGAACATCCCCCTAAGGATTGGCTGTGGTGATGATATTTTGGTATGGGCTTTGGAGAGATCTGGTTCATACACTGTCAAGTCAGCTTACCGCGCTCTCGTGACTCAGAACGAGCATTTGGCTCTAGAGGAAGGGACGGTAGTCGAAACATCAACGACAGAGAAACAGTTATGGACCACATTATGGAAACTGAAGGTTCTGCCAAAAGTGAGAGTATTTTGGTGGAGGGTTTTACGAGGTATTCTGCCAGTAGAATCCACACTCAAATATCGACATATAGCAACAGTGAGCCAGTGCAAAATTTGTCAGCATGAAGATGAAGACATGATGCATGCATTGTTGAATTGTTCCCACGCGAGAGGGTTTTGGACTCAAGCTCCGGTTTGGCTTGGGGTAAACCGACCTGACCTACACCCTCTAACATGGTCAAAGGATATCATTTGTGATCCCAAGTTCTCTGAGTCCGATCGAGCCAAACTGGTGACGATCATGTGGGCTATTTGGACGTCTAGAAATAATATAACTCATGATAAAGGTGGCCTCGACCCAATACAGTCCATGAAAATGACCAAAGATACTTTAGCTTTGCTTGATCTACCAAAGGCTCAGGCCCGGCTGCTTCCGGGCCATGGATGGAGGCCACCTGAGGAGGGGGAGGTCAAGATAAACACTGATGGAAGTGTTGCATTGGAAGCTCGAAGAGGAGGGGTGGGAGGAGTTGCTCGATCCCATTCCACTTTCAGAGCTGCATGGTGTAAACCTTATCAGGGGATTACCGACCCTCTTATCTCTGAAACCCTAGCAATCCGGGACGGTGTCATATTTGCTAAGCTCAGGGGTTATGAGAAAGTCGTGATAGAATCCGACTGCCTGGATGTCGTTAATCTCTGGAACTCGCGTCCTGATGATAGGACTGTTGTGGCGCCCATCCTGTCCGAAATTTTGGAGCATTCTTCTAGTTTTAAGTCTTTCTGTATTCAATATATTTCAAGAACAGCCAACTACCCTGCTCACCTATGTGCTCGACATGCAAGCACACTGGATGTAACAGAATGTTGGTTTGACTCTGCCCCTGGTATCATTGTAACTAGCCTCCTTGCAGATTCTGCAGGGGCTTCGATTGTTGAATAAAAGCTCCAAATATTTCCCCGTCAAAAATAAAAAGAAAAACAAAGAAACTAACCTCCCCTAAAAAGAAAAAGAAAGAAACTAACCTCCCCTAAAAAGAAAAAGAAAGAAACTAACCTACCACGCGTAGGACTATTAGTAGACGAGGGCTTCCTAGTTAGTCCTCCATCAATTCGCCGGGTTCTTTGCATGATGCATATGAAGACTACTACCGTCGCTGGCAGCTGCAGGTACATGCGAACGAGGGCTGTTTATTTGTGTTTCTATATTTCTTTTAGCTGTTCATGCATGTATACTCTAGTACACTTCTTTTGCTTACTTGCATATACTACTAGCTCCTAAGGGTTTTGTTTTCTTTGAGAAATCATGTGATGCATTAATTTAGGATGCTCATGTCATACCCAGGATCAAACGCCAACCAAAGATTTCGATGAAGGCATTCTTATTTATTTTGAAACAGAAGGTCGGATCTCTAGTTTTTGGAAAAGACCACAAGGTTATCAGGCCGAAGAAGACGTTCAGGCTATGTGTTCGTGACGAGTATGGCATGAGGGCATTGGCTAAACCTGCAGCTGTACTTAAATCAACGGCACTGCGCCACGAATTGGAGCTATGTAATGAGAGATGGAGGATTTTTGCGTGGATTGAGGTGTGGTCGATCAATTCATGGCCGGATTTTATAGAAAATTACGGAACCATTGGAAAACTGTCATGCATTATAAATCATGCAATTGCAAAGTACAGAGAGCGCCGCTTTGAAATCGGATTATTTTATTTGGTCCCGGACAGAAAACATTTGACATTCATAGTTAGCAGTTACCTCTATGGAGATGGTGAGTTCTTAAAAGTTCTGTGGACGAAAAAGAGACTCGAGCGCAGCATGAGAGAGAAAAAACCGGAGTTACACGAGTGTTCTACACGTGTTTCCGAATTATTATTTTTAGATCATCACGGGGGTTTGTCGCCCTTCGGTTCCATTCAAAATAAATAAAACCAAGCCACTCCCAACAACCATGCATGCCTCAAAAACGCATGTTCTGAAAGAGCAAAAAATAAACAAGGTAAAGAACAAAAGGCCTGCAGCCTATTACAGGTTCAGAAATCCAACTCCCCAAACCCTGAAAACACTAAAACTGATGAACACTACAGAAGTGAGATCCGCATTCCACATGCATCCGCCAGCATCCTCCCGTCTTCTGCATCAAGCATCTTGCAGACCTCCTTGATATGCTCTATAAGCCCCCCTTCATCTTCTTGAGGGGTTGAGTTGGTGTGCCAGGCCAGTCGAGAGGTGACGCAAGACTCGAAATCACTTGGACCGCATTTTTTGATGGTGGATCACTCGGCCTTGAAGAGTCTGGACTCTGGAACCCCTCTTTGCAAGCCCCGAAATTAAGCTTGGAGTAGGAAGAGGCATGAGTGGCACCTCCAGTGCTCATCAAGTTCCTTTTCACTCCAAACTCAATTGGAGTGGGCTTTTGAGTATGCAGGATATCCAGTGAAGTATCCCCTGCATTTTCTCGAGCGAGTCCTTGGTGTACAGAATCATCCACCTCTTGAGGGTCCTCCAGACCAGCCACCAGATCTGTTTAACATCAGACCAGATTGCGTTGTCAAAAACATGTTTATTTTTAGTTTTCCACAAGCTCCACAAGACACAAGCACAAAAAGCATTGAGTACTTCATGTTTCTTGTTAGCAGGCCAAAATTTGGCAATGGAAAAGTAGCTAGATCCTACTTCTATGGAAAGAAACGAGGAGACTGCACCCCAGACGTTTTTTGCAACCACACAGTCAAAAAACAAGTGATTTACAGTTTCCTGTTCAGAGCAGAAAAGACAGTCAGGGTTCCTATCTATCCCCCTTTTAAGAAAATTGTTCTTAGTCATAAGTTTATTATGCGCCAGGAGCCAGAGAAAAACCTGGATTCTGGGAGGCACAACAATGGACCAAACAGAAGGGATATAGACAGGTTTCACCCCTCTAAAATTAATTATAGCATACAGAGAGCTAGAGGAGTAGACCCCCTTGGATTCATACTGCCAGACCATTGCATCATCATCTGTTTTGAGCACAATCTCTTTTATGATTTGTTCAAGGCAGTACCACTCTTCCATCATGGTAGGGGTAAATATCCTCCTAAAAGTAAGTTTAATGTTACTCCCGTCCCAAACTTCAGAAACTGTCACACATTGCTGGTGACAGATGGAGTATAAAGGCCAAAACTGAACAGAGAGTGGGGAGGTTCCAAACCAGATATCCTCCCAAAATCTAATCTTCCTACCATTTCCTACTACCCATCTATAGCCAAACTTAAGAGCTTTGGTAGCCCACATAACCCCTTGCCAAAAATTGGAGGAGGCCTGTGGCCTACATGCAAATATATTTGGAGCTTTCCTAATATACTTGTTGTCTACAATGGTTTTCCATATTTTGCCCTCATCTTGGGCATATCTCTTGAACCAGCTACCCAGTAAACACAGGTTAAGATCTTTGTTGTTAGGGATCCCAAGTCCTCCATGTTCTTTCTTCATACAAACTAGGTGCCAATTGGCCAGATGAAGCTTCCTGTTCCCCTTAAAGTCACTCCAAAGACAATGAGCTAGCTGACTGTTAATCAAATCTAGGGCCCATTTAGGAAACTTAAAGAAGGACAACAAATATATAGGAATACTAGCTAAACAAGCTTTAATGAGAGTTAGTCTAGCAGAGTAGGACAGTGGCTTTCCTCTCCAGCCAGCCAACCTCTTTAAAATCTTATCAATAAGAGGTTGGATATCTTCCCTCCTCAGTTTATCATAGTGTAGAGGAATCCCTAGGTATTTTATTGGAAATGTACCAACAGTACATCCAAAGGTATTCACAAAGTTGGTTAAATCTTCCCACTCAACCCCTAAAGGAATGAGTTCACTCTTAGCATAGTTAATTCTCATACCTGATACTCTCTCAAAACAAGTCAAGATCATTTTCAGGTTAGCAGCTTTAGGTTCATCTTTGTCCATGAAGAGGATAGTGTCATCTGCATATTGCGGACATATCACAACACCAGGGATAAGATCAGAACAAAGCTCTTTTATCAGGTTATGAGAAGCTGCTTTAATGAGCATTCTAGTTAGCACATCTACAACAATATTAAAAAGTAAAGGAGATATAGGGTCTCCTTGCCTTAGTCCTTTGTTGGTTACAAAGAAGTCACTATCAACCCCATTGACTTTGACTCCCACAGAGCCCCATGTGAGTAATTTGATAAATCCATTTGGTCCAAACAGGACCAAAGTTTCTTTTTTGGAGAATCTCCGTCAAGAAATCTAGGTTGACCTTATCAAATGCTTTCTCATAATCTAATTTAAGAACAAGACCTGAATTATCAGAATGATAAGTAGAATGCAAAACTTCATGAGCTGTCACTACACTTTCAAGGATGAATCTCCCTTTTATGAAAGCTGACTGGTTGCTAGAGGTTAGGAAATTCATAAGAGTAGCCAGCCTATTAGTTAGCACCTTAGTAAAAACCATAAAAATACAATTCAGCAAACTAATAGGTCTGAACTTCTTCATTTCAGTAGCATCTTCCTCTTTAGGGATGAGAGTAATCATAGCAAAGTTTAACCTATAAATGTCAAGATTTCCTGCATGGAAGTCATCAAACAGGGCCATGATATCCTGCTTGATAACTTGTGGGGATTCGTAGTAATTTCAAAAAAAATTCCTACTCACACGCAAGATCATGTGATGCATAGCAACGAGAGGGGGAGTATGATCTACATACCTAGTAGATCGACAACGGAAGCGTTTGGTTGATGTAGTCGTACGTCTTCACGATCCGACCGATCAAGCACCGAAACTACGGCACCTCCGAGTTTGAACACACGTTCAGCTCGATGACGATCCCCGGACTCCGATCCAGCAAAGTGTCGGGGAAGAGTTCCGTCAACACGACGGCGTGGTGACGATCTTGATGTACTACAGCAGTAGGGCTTCGCCTAAACTCCGCTACAGTATTATCGAGGACTATGGTGGCTGGGGGCACCGCACACGGCTAAGGAATAGATCACGTGGATCAACTTGTGTGTTCTAGGGTGCCTCTGCCTCAGTATATAAAGGACCAAAGGGGGGAGGCTGGCCGGCCACATAGGGCGCGCCAGGAGAGTCCTACTCCCTCTAGGAGTAGGATCCCCCCCCAATCCTAGTTGGAATAGGACTTGTGGAGGGGGGAAAAGAGAGAGAGGAGCCGGCCCCCTCTCCTTGTCCAATTCGGACCAAGGCAGGGGAGGGGCGCGCGGCCCATGTAGGGCTGCCTCTTCTCTTTTCCACTAAGGCCCATCATGGCCCATTTAGCTCCTGGGGGGTTCCGGTAACCTCTCGGTACTCCGGTAAAATCCCGATTTCACCCGGAACACTTCCGATATCCAAACATAGGCTTCCAATATATCAATCTTTATGTCTCGACCATTTCGAGACTCCTCGTCATGTCCGTGATCACATCCGGGACTCCGAACAACCTTCGGTACATCAAAATGCATAAACTCATAATATAACTGTCATCGTAACCTTAAGCGTGCGGACCCTACGGGTTCGAGAACAATGTAGACATGACCGAGACATGTCTCCAGTCAATAACCAATAGCGGGACCTGGATGCCCATATTGGCTCCTACATATTCTATGAAGATCTTTATCGGTCAGACCGCATAACAACATACGTCGTTCCCTTTGTCATCGGTATGTTACTTGCCTGAGATTCGATCGTCGGTATTCCAATACCTAATTCAATCTCGTTGCTGGCAAGTCTCTTTAGTCGTTCTGTAATACATCATCCCGCAACTAACTTATTTAGTTGCAATGCTTGCAAGGCTTAAGTGATGTGCATCACCGAGAGGGCCCAGAGATACCTCTCCGACAATCGGAGTGACAAAACCTAATCTCGAAATACGCCAACCCAACATGTACCTTTGGAGACACCTGTAATACTCCTTTATAATCACCCAGTTACGTTGTGATGTTTGGTAGTACCCAAAGTGTTCCTCCGGTAAACGGGAGTTGCATAATCTCATAGTTATAGGAACATGTATAAGTCATGAAGAAAGCAATAGCAACATACTAAACGATCGGGTGCTAAGCTAATGGAATGGGTCATGTCAATCAGCTCATTCTCTTAATGATGTGATCCCGTTAATCAAATAACAACTCATTGTTCATGGTTAGGAAACATAACCATCTTTGATTAACGAGCTAGTCAAGTAGAGGCATACTAGTGACACTTTGTTTGTCTATGTATTCACACATGTATTATGTTTCCGGTTAATACAATTCTAGCATGAGTAATAAACATTTATCATGATTATAAGGAAATAAATAATAACTTTATTATTGCCTCTAGGGCATATTTCCTTCAGTCTCCCACTTGCACTAGAGTCAATAATCTAGATTACACAGTAATGATTCTAACACCCATGGAGCCTTGGTGCTGATCATGTTTTGCTCGTGGAAGAGGCTTAGTTAACGGGTCTGCAATATTCAGATCCGTATGTATCTTGCAAATCTCTATGTCTCCCACTTGGACTAGATCCCGGATGGAATTGAAGCGTCTCTTGATGTGCTTGGTTCTCTTGTGAAATCTGGATTCCTTTGCCAAGGCAATTGCACCAGTATTGTCACAAAAAAAATTCATTGGACCCGATGCACTAGGTATGACACCCAGATCGGATATGAACTCCTTCATCCAGACTCCTTCATTTGCTGCTTCTGAAGCAGCTATGTACTCTGCTTCACATGTAGATCCCGCTACAACGCTTTGTTTAGAACTGCACCAACTGACAGCTCCACCGTTTAATGTAAACACGTATCCGGTTTGAGATTTAGAATCGTCCGGATCAGTGTCAAAGCTTGCATCAACGTAACCTTTTACGATGAGCTCTTTGTCACCTCCATATACGAGAAGCATATCCTTAGTCCTTTTCAGGTATTTTAGGATGTTCTTGACCGCTGTCCAGTGATCCACTCCTGGATTACTTTGGTACCTCCCTGCCAGACTTATAGCAAGGCACACATCAGGTCTGGTACACAGCATTGCATACATGATAGATCCTATGGCTGATGCATAGGGAACATCTTTCATATTCTCTCTATCTTCTGCAGTGGTCGGGCATTGAGTCTTACTCAACTTCACACCTTGTAACACAGGCAAGAACCCTTTCTTTGCTTGATCCATTTTGAACTTCTTCAAAATTTTGTCAAGGTATGTGGTTTGTGAAAGTCCAATTAAGCGTTTTGATCTATCTCTATAGATCTTAATGCCTAATATGTAAGCAGCTTCACCGAGGTCTTTCATTGAAAAACTTTTATTCAAGTATCCCTTTATGCTATCCAGAAATTCTACATCATTTCCAATTAGTAATATGTCATCCACATATAATATCAGAAATGCTACAGAGCTCCCACTCACTTTCTTGTAAATACAGACTTCTCCAAAAGTCTGTATAAAACCAAATGCTTTGATCACACTATCAAAACGTTTATTCCAACTCCGAGAGGCTTGCACCAGTCCATAAATGGATCGCTGGAGCTTGCACACTTTGTTAGCTCCCTTTGGATCGACAAAACCTTCTGGTTGCATCATATACAACTCTTCTTCCAGAAATCCATTCAGGAATGCAGTTTTGACATCCATCTGCCAAATTTCATAATCATAAAATGCGGCAATTGCTAACATGATTCGGACAGACTTAAGCATCGTTACGGGTGAGAAGGTCTCATCGTAGTCAATCCCTTGAACTTGCCGAAAACCTTTTGCGACAAGTCGAGCTTTGTAGACAGTAATATTACCGTCAGCGTCAGTCTTCTTCTTGAAGATCCATTTATTCTCAATTGCTTGCCGATCATCGAGCAAGTCAACCAAAGTCCATACTTTGTTCTCATACATGGATCCCATCTCAGATTTCATGGCTTCAAGCCACTTTGCGGAATCTGGGCTCACCATTGCTTCTTCATAGTTCGTAGGTTCATCATGATCTAGTAGCATGACTTCCAGAACAGGATTACCGTACCACTCTGGTGCGGATCTTACTCTGGTTGATCTACGAGGTTCAGTAGTATCTTGTTCTGAAGTTTCATGATCATTATCATTAGCTTCCTCACTTATCGGTGTAGGTGTCGCAGAAACAGGTTTCTGTGATGTACTACTTTCCAATAAGGGAGCAGGTACAGTTACCTCGTCAAGTTCTACTTTCCTCCCACTCACTTCTTTCGAGAGAAACTCCTTCTCCAGAAAGTTTCCGAATTTAGCAACAAAAGTCTTGCCTTCGGATCTGTGATAGAAGGTGTATCCAATAGTTTCCTTTGGATATCCTATGAAGACACATTTCTCCGATTTGGGTTCGAGCTTATCAGGTTGAAGTTTTTTCACATAAGCATCGCAGCCCCAAACTTTCAGAAACGACAACTTTGGTTTCTTGCCAAACCACAGTTCATAAGGCGTCGTCTCAACGGATTTTGTTGGTGCCCTATTTAACGTGAATGCGGCCGTCTCTAGAGCGTATCCCCAAAACGATAGCGGTAAATCAGTAAGAGACATCATAGATCGCACCATATCCAGTAAAGTACGATTACGACGTTCGGACACACCATTACGCTGAGGTGTTCCGGGTGGCGTGAGTTGCGAAACTATTCCACAATTTTTCAAATGTACACCAAACTCGTAACTCAAATATTCTCCTCCACGATCAGATCGTAGAAACTTTATTTTCTTGTTACGATGATTTTCAACTTCACTCTAAAATTCTTTGAACTTTTCAAATGTTTCATACTTATGTTTCATTAAGTAGATATACCCATATCTGCTTAAATCATCTGTGAAGGTGAGAAAATAACGATATCCGCCACGAGCCTCAATATTCATCGGACCACATACATCTGTATGTATGATTTCCAACAAATCTGTTGCTCTCTCCATAGTACCGGAGAACGATGTTTTAGTCATCTTGCCCATGAGGCACGGTTCGCAAGTACCAAGTGATTCATAATCAAGTGGTTCCAAAAGTCCATCAGTATGGAGTTTCTTCATGCGCTTTACACCGATATGACCTAAACGGCAGTGCCACAAATAAGTTGCACTCTCATTATCAACTCTGCATCTTTTGGCTTCAACATTATGAATATGTGTGTTACTACTATCGAGATTCAACAAGAATAGACCACTCTTCAAGGGTGCATGACCATAAAACATATTACTCATATAAATAGAACAACCATTATTCTCTGATTTAAATAAATAACCGTCTCGCATCAAACAAGATCCAGATATAATGTTCATGCTTAATGCTGGCACCAAATAACAATTATTTAGGTCTAATACTAATCCCGAAGGTAGATGTAGAGGTAGCGTGCCGACTGCGATCACATCGACTTTGGAACCGTTTCCCACGCGCATCGTCACCTCGTCCTTAACCAATCTTCGCTCGATCCGTAGTCCCTATTTCCAGTTGCAAATATTAGCAACAGAACCAGTATCAAATACCCAGGTGCTACTGCGAGCATTAGTAAGATACACATCAATAACATGTATATCAGATATACCTTTGTTCACCTTGCCATCCTTCTTATCCGCCAAATACTTGGGTCAGTTCCGCTTCCAGTGACCAGTCTGCTTGCAATAGAAGCACTCAGTTTCAGGCTTAGGTCCAGGTTTGGGTTTCTTCTCTTGAGTAGCAACTTGCTTGCCGTTCTTTTTGAAGTTCCCCTTCTTCTTCCCTTTGCCCTTTTTCTTGAAACTAGTGGTCTTGTTGACTATCAACACTTGATGCTCCTTCTTGATTTCTACCTCCGCACCTTTCAGCATTGCGAAGAGCTCGGGAATAGTCTTATTCATCCCTTGCATATTATAGTTCATCACGAAGCTCTTGTAGCTTGGTGGCAGTGATTGGAGAATTCTGTCGATGACGCAATCATCTGGAAGATTAACTCCCAATTGAATCAAGTGATTATTATACCCAGACATTTTGAGTATATGCTCACTAACAGAACTGTTCTCTTCCATCTTGCAGCTATAGAACTTATTGGAGACTTCATATCTCTCAATCCGGGCATTTACTTGAAATATTAACTTCAACTCCTGGAACATCTCATATGCTCCATGACGTTCAAAACGTCGTTGAAGTCCCGATTCTAAGCCGTAAAAGCATGGCACACTGAACTATCGAGTAGTCATCAGCTTTGCTCTGCCAGACGTTCATAACATCCGGCGTTGCTCCTGCAGCAGGCCTGGCACCCAGCGGTGCTTCCAGGACGTAATTCTTCTGTGCAGCAATGAGGATAATCCTCAAGTTACGGACCCAGTCCGTGTAATTGCTACCATCATCTTTCAACTTTGCTTTCTCAAGGAACGCATTAAAATTCAACGGAACAACAGCACGAGCCATCTATCTACAATCAAACATAAACAAGCAAGATACTAATCAGGTACTAAGTTTCATGATAAATTTAAGTTCAGTTAATTTACTTAAAGAACTCCCACTTAGATAGACATCCCTCTAATCCTCTAAGTGATTACGTGATCCAAATCAACTAAACCATGTCCGATCATCACGTGAGATGGAGTAGTTTTCATTGGTGAACATCATTATGTAGATCATATCTACTATATGATTCACGCTCGACCTTTCGGTCTCCGTGTTCCGAGGCCATATCTGTATATGCTTGGCTCGTCAAGTATAACCTGAGTATTCCGCGTGTGCAACTGTTTTGCACCCGTTGTATTTGAACGTAGAACCTATCACACCCGATCATCACGTGGTGTCTCAGCACGAAGAACTTTCGCAACGGTGCATACTCAGGGAGAACACTTCTTGATAATTTAGTGAGAGATCATCTTATAATGCTACCGTCAATCAAAGCAAGATAAGATGCATAAAAGATAAACATCACATGCAATCAATATAAGTGATATGATATGGCCATCATCATCTTGTGCTTGTGATCTCCATCTCCGAAGCACCGTCGTGATCACCATCGTCATCGGCGTGACACCTTGATCTCCATCGTAGCATCGTTGTCGTCTCGCCAAGCTTGTGCTTCTACGACTATCGCTACCGTTTAGTGATAAAGTAAAGCATTACATCGCGATTGCATTGCATACAATAAAGCGACAACCATATGGCTCCTGCCGGTTGCCGATAACTCGGTTACAAAACATGATCATCTCATACAATAAAATTCAGCATCATGTCTTGACCATATCACATCACAACATGCCCTGCAAAAACAAGTTAGACGTCCTCTACTTTGTTGTTGCAAGTTTTACGTGGCTGCTACGGGCTTAAGTAAGAACCAATCTCACCTACGCATCAAAACCACAACGATAGTTTGTCAATTTGACTCCGTTTTAACCTTCGCAAGGACCGGGCGTAGCCATACTTGGTTCAACTAAAGTTGGAGAAACTGTCACCCACAAGCCACCTCTGTGCAAAGCACGTCGGGAGAACCGGTCTCGCGTAAGCGTACGCGTAATGTCGGTCTGGGCCGCTTCATCCAACAATACCGCCGAACCAAAGTATGACATGCTGGTAGGCAGTATGACTTATATCGCCCACAACTCACTTGTGTTCTACTCGTGCATATAACATCAACATATAAAACCTAGGCTCGGATGCCACTGTTGGGATTCGTAATAATTTCAAAAAAAATTCCTACGCACACGCAAGATTATGTGATGCATAGCAACGAGAGGGGGAGTATGATCTACATACCTAGTAGATCGACAACGGAAGCGTTTGGTTGATGTAGTCGTACGTCTTCACGATCCGACCGATCAAGCACCGAAACTACGGCACCTCCGAGTTCGAGCACAGGTTCAGCTCGATGACGATCCTCGGACTCCGATCCAGCAAAGTGTCGGGGAAGAGTTCCGTCAGCACGACGGCGTGGTGACGATCTTGATGTACTACAGCAGCAGGGCTTCGCCTAAACTCCGCTACAGTATTATCGAGGACTATGGTGGCTGGGGGCGCCGCACACGGCTAAGGAATAGATCACGTGGATCAACTTGTGTGTTCTAGGGTGCCTCTGCCTCAGTATATAAAGGACCAAAGGGGGGAGGCTGGCCGGCCACATAGGGCGCGCCAGGAGAGTGCTACTCCCTCTGGGAGTAGGATCCCCCCCCAATCCTAGTTGGAATAGGACTTGTGGAGGGGGGAAAAGAGAGAGAGGGGCCGGCCCCCTCTCCTTGTCCAATTCGGACCAAGGGAGGGGAGGGGCGCGCGGCCCATGTAGGGCTGCCTCTTGTCTTTTCCACTAAGGCCCATCATGGCCCATTTAGCTCCCGAGGGGTTCCGGTAACCTCCCGGTACTCCGGTAAAATCCCGATTTCACCCGAAACACTTCCGATATCAAAACATAGGCTTCCAATATATCAATCTTTATGTCTCGACCATTTCGAGACTCCTCGTCATGTCCGTGATCACATCCGGGACTCCGAACAACCTTCGGTACATCAAAATGCATAAACTCATAATATAACTATCATCGTAACCTTAAGCATGCGGACCCTACGGATTCGAGAACAATGTAGACATGACCGAGACATGTCTCCAGTCAATAACCAATAGCGGGACCTGGATGCCCATATTGGCTCCTACATATTCTACGAAGATCTTTATCGGTCAGACCGCATAACAACATACGTCGTTCCCTTTGTCATCGGTATGTTACTTGCCCGAGATTCGATGGTCGGCATTCCAATACCTAGTTCAATCTCGTTGCTGGCAAGTCTCTTTACTCGTTCTGTAATACATCATCTCGCAACTAACTCATTTAGTTGCAATGCTTGCAAGGCTTAAGTGATGTGCATCACCGAGAGGGCCCAGAGATACCTCTCCGACAATCGGAGTGACAAAACCTAATCTCGAAATACGCCAACCCAACATGTACCTTTGGAGACACCTGTAATACTCCTTTATAATCACCCAGTTACGTTGTGACGTTTGGTAGTACCCAAAGTGTTCCTCCGGTAAACGGGAGTTGCATAATCTCATAGTTATAGGAACATGTATAAGTCATGAAGAAAGCAATAGCAACATACTAAACGATCGGGTGCTAAGCTAATGGAATGGGTCATGTCAATCAGATCATTCTCTTAATAATGTGATCTCGTTAATCAAATAACAACTCATTGTTCATGGTTAGGAAACATAACCATCTTTGATTAACGAGCTAGTCAAGTAGAGGCATACTAGTGACACTTTGTTTGTCTATGTATTCACACATGTATTATGTTTCCGGTTAATACAATTCTAGCATGAATAATAAACATTTATCATGATTATAAGGAAATAAATAATAACTTTATTATTGCCTCTAGGGCATATTTCCTTCAATAACTTCCCAGAATTCTTGAAGGAAAAGAAATTATAGGCCATCTGGTCCTGGTGCTCCTTCAGAGTATGAACCAAAGATGACATCCCTCACCTCTTTTTCACAAAAAGGAGCTTGGAGTGTTTCATTATTATCCTCAGAGATTTTTTCCTCATCAGAGAAAAAATCTTGACCTAAATTGAAACCTCCTCTATCTTCCTTCTTAAAGAGATCTTTATAGAAATCAGAGGCTATTTTAAGCATTTCCCTTGTGTCTGAGGTAGGACCAACAAGGGAATGAATAAGGGTTTTCCTCCTCCTTTGGTTGGCTACAGCATTGAAGTATTTGGTGTTCCTGTCTCCCTCTAGTATTCTCTATCCCTAGATCTTTGTCTAGCTTTGGTTTCCTCTTTAATCCAGATATATCTAAGCTTTTTTAGAATATTCTTCATCTTAACATTCTCTACATCAGAGAGACAAGTTGTTTCAGATTTGATATCCAACTCATCATACTCTTGTGAGGACAGTTTTCCTCTTCCTAATTTCTGCTTCTACATTCTTACTCCATCCTTTGGAGAATTTCCTGAATCTTCTAACTTTCTCTTGCCAGACATCTATTGGTTTGCCTTTCTTGACTGGAGCTGTCCAGTTTTTGATGGCCAATTCTTTAAAATCTTTATGTAGCAACCACCATTTTTTAAATTTGTAACTAGAGCCCCTGGGACTGCTCCCCAACCCTGAATCCCATAGAAGGGGAGTATGATCACTCCCAGTTCTAGGGAGAGCTTGGGAGGTGCATAGGGGGAACATAGCCTCCAGCTCAGTGGTGCACAAAAAAATCCTATCTATGGTAGTCATGATGTTATTCTCTTGGTTATTAGCCCAAGTGAATTTCCTACCTGACATCCTAATTTCTAGAAGACCCCATATCTCCACCCAGGCATTAAATTTATCAGCCCATTGATGGTTAATATTACCATTGCTTTTATCTTGCTGGTATCTAACTAGATTAAAATCTCCCCCTATAAGAGTGGGCGTTTGGTCATCTACAAAGAGGCTATGGAGTTCAGAGATAAAAGCATCTTTACCCTCCTCATATGGGGACCCATAAACAGCTATAACTCTAAAACAGGTCTCACTAGATTTAACTTTCAGGTTGCAAGACACAGAGTAATTCAGTGAGCTCCATTGCAGAACCTCAAAGATATCTGCATCTACACCAACCAAAACACCTCCAGCAGTGCCTACAACAGGGAGATGATGCCAAAGAAAATTCTTGCTTCCACTAATGGACTTAAGAAAGGCAGTAGTAAGCTCTTCTTTCTTGGTTTCCTGGAAAGCAACTATACTAGCATTTGTCTTAGTTAGGGTATCAATGATACATGTTCTCTTTCCTGGGGTAGTGATACCCCTGATATTCCATAATAAACAATTCATATTAAAATAGTGCTTTCTTGGGGTGCTTGCCCCGCCCATGTTTACGTGTTTCCGAATCTTACGTATCAGAGTACAGAAATATTTCTTTCATAGCCGTCAGAACATTGAGATTGTGTGGCATGGGATATTTGTTTTACTTGGTGCTTGTGATCTCCCTAGCTTTGGCGATTGTATATCTATGAAAGATCGTTGTTTCCTTGTTGACTTCTACTACATTTGCCATCAGGCGTGAATCATATTTTTTTTCCTTGTGAATTTGCAGGTGTAATTGTTCCTTTTTAGTCCAGTGATGCACTGACAGCGGCAACCTCTTGCACCTCAGGGCGAGGGTCACCGCGCCTGCCCATGCAGCCGTCATGGATTCGCGCTCTTCGAGGAGGGCCACGTCAGTTATGGGCAAACACGATGAATCACCCTCCTCTTTGGCTAGGAGTTGGTGCTCGCAACGGATCTCCTGAATTATCTCGCGTGCATCTGGAAACTAAAATGCCCATCGACATTGAGGACGAAGGCGCTTCACTGTGGTCTAATATTTGTCAATAACTCTATGCCAACAGGGGACCTTCT
This sequence comes from Triticum urartu, assembly GCF_003073215.2. Taxonomy (NCBI): domain Eukaryota; kingdom Viridiplantae; phylum Streptophyta; class Magnoliopsida; order Poales; family Poaceae; genus Triticum; species Triticum urartu. Next base: position 585,225,682 of record NC_053023.1, on the reverse strand, counting down.
TCTTCTTCCATCATGGTAGTTGCCGTCTTTGCCGAGTTAGGGAAAGTTTGGCTTTGCCACTCGACTCCATCTTAAACCACGAACACATGACTCCTTACTCGGTACATGATCTTTTGATTTCCCCGAGTATGTGTGATCTTTGGCTACGATCTCTACTATTAAAAGAGAGTTCGGTCTATGGCCTCCACCTCCCATCAACCCATTCGACCTAGTTTTTTACGACCTAGTTTTTTACTCCCCCGCCCTCCTTAAAACCGACTCGCTTCATTCCACCCTTCTTGTTGGTTGTTCGGTTTTCTTCCCATCACGCCTTCGTCCAACTACCCACATACAACTTCCTTCCTCCATGATATAGAGCAAGTAAATCCTTAATCTTGAATTGTGTGCTACATCAAGATAAAATTATTTTGTGTAATCTCTAAGATAGGGTATAAAAATCAATTAAAGAGATTATGTTTCCTCGCATGCATTCTATTACTAACCCCACGTACATGCTGGTGGACGACACAAGCTCAAAAACTGTCCGCTAGCATGTCACTACAATCATTGGAGGAGCACTTAGAAGCCCATCTATATTGGCTCAAAAAATATGTAGATTGTGAATGCTCATAGTAGAGTGCATTGTAACAATCCATATAATGTTATCTATACCTACCGTGCTATAAAAGGGAGAAGTATTTTTTATCACATTAATTTTCATCCGTCTCATGTGTTTCTTCGTACGTGAACTCGCTTGTGTTTGGTAAACGGCTGGGTCATAGCCCGCGCTACTTATTGCCTGTCGCACGTCCGGCCCATTTAGGCTGATACAGGGCCTAAAAGCATCTCTAGCAGATCCCGTATAACGCCGATCTGCAAAACGCATTTACAGTTTGTGAAAAAATGGCTTTGCGGGCCGGCTCGGACGGCGGCAGAGTCAAACCTCGCAAAACGGATATGTAGATAAACATATTCGTAGAATATGCTCTTTTACAGGTCGGTTTTACAGGGTTTGCTCGGGCGCCACCCCCGCCGACCCGCAAATCCGAAATTTGCATTTCAATTTCACACATAAAAATACATTTCTTTACTTTTTTTATTCTTTTCAACGACATTGGATACATAGTAATTCACAAATATTTGCTAGAATAGTAAGACAAAAAGCCAAGAATCACAATTATGCATTTTACAAGATATCCAACTCCTATAACTGCTCTCACTAGTTGGAGCAATATCTTCTCCATGCATTCATTGTTGATTTGCGGATTCTTGATCTTGCATTCTTTATTCTTCTTCTTTGATTCTAAATAGTAGACGTTGCTTCCCCTCTACTTTCTTCTCTAATTGCACATGCAGCCGCATCATTAGCCTCAATTCTACTAAGGAGTGCACAAATATCTATTAAGTTTCTTTCCATCAATAAATCAATGTATTCTCCTTCCCACAACCAAAATGAGCATCCATCTTCCTACACACATAACGATGTTCAAAATGAGATATCGCAATTGAACCGAAGAATACAATGACAAAGCCGAATGGAAACAACACGTACCCCATCGTTTTCACATTTGAAGAACACCCATTCGGAGTGCTTCGGCGTGCCAGAAGTTAGCCGCACCATTGTCCGCGTGCAGTCGTCGCACTGTATTAGTGGCATCGGCGAGCCAGCGAGCCATTGCGCGAGCGCCGAGCACCGAGCCCGGCGGACGGCCGGCCGAGTCCTTGCCGGCAAACCGATGGCGGTGGTAGCTACAGGACGAACCCGTACCTGCATGCGGCGTTGGGGCTTTGTCGGGGCTGCGCTGGCTGCTCTCCGACCAATCCATGACTTGGCGCAGCCACCGGTGGCCGAAAACGCCAAATCCGGCCGTGTCAAACAACCGCCGATCTGTAACTTTCTGGCCTGCCGATGCAAGAGGAAGTGGCGGAGGGCAAGCTCGGGCATGTGGCGGCCCTCCGGCGTGATCCTGCCGGCTAGTTTGGCCGGAATTGTAGGTGGCAACCCGGCCGCGGGGGGTGGGGAAAAGCGCGGGCTGAAATCCACCCCCCCACCAACCGCTCTCGCTATATACAGGGCGCCGACGGGCCGAGGGGAGAACCCGCATTTTCACGGGTTGGGACGGGAATTATGCCGCACCCTGCAAAAAAAATTACGGTCCGGACGCATTTACGAAGTCTGGTCAAGCAGAATTTTTCACGCGGACCCGTATTTTGTCAGTTATTTTGCGGGTCGCGGCGTTACAAAGGGTCTGCCAGAGATGATCTAAACTAGCAGACACCATGGCCTGCGTACCACTCGCACTAAGTGGAAAAAATTAATGGCAAATATGGGATTCGGACACACACCAACCCGTGAGAGCAGCACACCATAACCACAACACCAAACAATTTGTCGGGAGATGGACCCCGAGCAGACAACGGAACTTGGATCTCTTTCAAAAACATCAAAGCAGGCAAAGCACCTCAATCTGGCTCACCCCTGGCCGGCTCCCCAGTGTGAGCCGGCCGGGTGCCGGAACCCGGCCAGCCAGCTAGCGCATGTCGGCCGTCCACAAGAAGTCAACACACGAGACAAGCAATCATGGCAACAGTGCCCCCTCCCTTACGCCGGCCCCGGCGGGCGCGACAGCCGCGCTCCCATGTTCCCGCCCGGGGCGGGCGGTGTCCTGGGGGCACGGCCCTGTAGCAGTGCGGCGCTAACCGTTCCATCACGCCTGGCGAGGCGTGCCACAGTACCCAGCAGTCGGTCGTACCCACGCCCGGCGGACCCGGTACGGTACACAGCCGGCGGACCTGACGACACCCACTACGAATACATCTCTAGTCATGATCGCCAGCATCCCCAGTGGACCTGGCGTGCTGACCGTTCTATTAGTGGTGTGGAGTGACTAGGATTTTCTTTATCTCCCTTCAATAGGAAGCACTCATAGTCGTGATGCAACTATGATCAACAACTTATACGTTTGATTTTATGGGCTGCAAATACATCTCCATGTCGAGGGACTTGGGTCAACGACTACTAGCATAGTTAATTAGTCCGGACTAATCCAGTAATTTCTTCGGACCACTAGCACAATCCAATATCCTGGCGAGACCTATTGATGTTACTTTATCTCCACCGTTCGCTTTTTATTTAATCTGCCAAAAAAGGATAATGCGGCCCAAAACTCTAGCGATGCATGGGAAATACTTGGCGATCAGCAAATTAACGAGATCCATGAGAAAGAGAGAATGCATCCATGCTCTATAGAAAGCGTAGCAATCGTATCGAGTCAACCCAAATTAACACTCATTTACATATATACTATCAGGAAAGCCAAGAAAATTACAAGTAACAAGCAAAATATGTGCCTCATGCTACACAATTTCAATGTCTTGGCGACAATGCTGGAAAGTTTTCTATCACACAGATTGGATCTCTGTGCACTTGCAGAACAGTTGCATACCTCCTTGTTAGTTTGTCTCATCTTGTGCTCCAGTCTCTTCTTTCTCCACAAATCTCTCAAGAACTCACTGCCAGTGCCACCGTAGAGGTGACTACTAACCGTGTGCGTAAAATCATCCATATCGGAGACCAAATAGAACAATCCAGCTTCCAAACGGTGCTCGGTGTACCTACGAATTGCATGGTCAAATATGTGGCGCAGTCTGAAGATCACCTGAATATTTTCCTTATAAGATGTCCACGTACGAACTTTGTGCACACGATAAATCCATAGGATGTTCCGCCTTGCTGTGCGAAGCTTTATTTCATGATGTAGTGTGGTCGATCTAAGTATCACCGCAGGTTTGCTCAATGCCCTTGTGCCAAACTCATCATGAATACACAGCCTAAACAACTTCTTTGGTCTGATCAGTTTGTGTTTTTGATAAACTAGAGATCCAACCTTCTGTTTGATAAGGAATAAAGATATCTTTCTTGGATTCTTCGTTTGCTTGATCCTAGGTTATGGGACATGAGATTTAAAATATTAGCTCCTACTTCATGAAATTGGAAAACGAAGTATAAATATACCCAAAAATAAGAGCATCTCCAACAGCCGCGCTAAGCGCCGCGCGCAAAAAACCTGTTTACCGTACGCGCTGTGGCTGGTTTTGCGGCCCTACGCTGGCTCCAGCAGCCGCGCTATAATGCAGCGCGCGCGCGCCGCTCCTGCAGAGTGCAAAAATACAGCGCGCACGACTCGCCGGGCATTTTGCATATATGATATTTTGGACAAAAATGAACATGTGAAATTTGACACAAACAAGTTGATGAATAAAAGTTCATGCCCATAAGTTCAAAATCATGCCCACAAGTTCATCCAACCAAGTTCAAATGCAAACTAAAGTTCAAGACATGAAAGACACACCAATCTTCATCTTCCTCGTCTTCGTCTTCGTCCTCATCTTCTGAAGACGACTCTTCCGCCTCCGAAGATGAATCTTCCTCCCTCTCCTCATCACGCATCGCATCACGCACCGCATCATGTGAAGCTCCGACGGTGTTGGCAAGATCTTCAACGGCATCTTCATGGGAATGTGTGTGAGAAGGCACATCGAAAGACATTGCACCCATGGTGGCCGGAGGTGCACCCATGCCTCCCATGGGAGAAGCAAAACTCATGCCTCCCATGGCGGCCATAGCGTCGAAGGGTGCTCCAAAGCCACCCATGCCTCCCATGGCGGCCGGAGGTGCACCCATGCCTCCTATGGCGGCCGGAGGTGCACCCATGCCTCCCATGGCTCCGAAGCCACCCATGCCTCCCATGACGCCGAGGCCACCGCCACCGCCACCCATGCCTCTCATGGCGCCGAGCCACTGCCACCCATGGCGCCGAGGCCAGCGCTTCCCGCACTAGGGTTTCCGGCGGCGGCGGCGGGGGGGGGGGGGGGGGGGGTCGCGGCTGTACAACGGGGTGAGCGGGGCGCCGGTGTGCGCGTCCATGGGTGGGTGGCAGGGCGCCGGCGCCGGCGCGCGCGGGGCGTAGGACGAGGAGAGGAGAGAGTGCGGCGCGAGCGCTCGAGTGTGCCGCGCGCTGTAGCTGGCGCTCGAAAAACGCCGCGCGGGTAAGTGTTTTCAACCGCGCGCCCAACCCGTTATAGCACGCGCGCCGTTTTTGCGCGCCCACTAAAGCGACCCGCCGCGTTGTGCGCGCGCTAAAACGGTCTAATTTGCGGCGCGGCGCTAATTTAGCGCGGCTGTTGAAGATGCTCTAACATAGCACCAATAACGCACCTGCTGCGATTGGAGGTTACTTTATTCTCCATACCTACAAAACCGGCAGTACCAAAAATAGAACTTAGGAGTATTGTTACGTGTAGTAGTGCTTCTGGATTTGAGATTATTTATTATGAGGGCGACATTCTTGCTAGAGTTCGATCGGAACCCGTGTGGGCAACTCGAGTTCGAATTCAAACTCTGATTTGACATCGTGAGCCTGCCGACCTGGTCACTCAACCGATTAGGAGTCCTCCCTTCGCCAGCCCATTCTCCTCAGGTACTCATCTCTGATCTTTTTTTTTTAGAACAAAGGCTCGTGATGAACCTGGCTTTGAATTAATAAAGCCATCAACCGGCCAGGAATTACAACACAATAACAAGCACATCGGCCGAACGATACAAAGAAGCACCTTAGGAAGCTTACAACTCAACGCAGAATAGTAGCTCAAAACAAAAAGAAGGAAGCCCAAGCTAGTACACGCCGCCGACCGCAGCAAACAAGAACCAAGAATTGCGAGCAGCGTGAGCACAGCGAGGACCTGAAGAAATAGAGTGGAGTTGTGGACATGACGGAGTCCAAGGTTGGAGGAAACCAAGCATCTTCCTTCGCTCTCGCCGTAGAGGGACCCTTCCCTCTCGCCTTGGATCGAAAGGCGCCGCCGACGGACATGAGAGACGCTCACCCTAGAGCAGGAGAGATGCCGACCTCGAGTCCTGGAACAGTCACAGAGCACAACCTCCTAGGACATGATCACACCTCATCTGACACACCGAAGCAACCTAGGACACCTGAAAAACAGCGGGAAAGCCACCGGGAGGAGCCACTGAAGAACGAGCAGCAAGGACATCAGGAGAGGCCGCAGAACGACGAGGAACAGGAGTCATTGGCCGCTGAAGAGAAACACCGGGCGTCCACGGCCAGGGACGTGCTGCTACTACCGGGAAGAGGAACCCTATCCCCTACCGCCGGATCACAAACGCCGTACCGCCGGAGCTGAGCCAAACACGCCACCGCAGAGGAGCACCGCACTTGAGGGGAGCGGGGACAGACTTCCCTGCGAGCCAGACCAACCACAGCCACCTGATAACCAGAGCCACCCAAAACTCCACCTTTGCCGCCCCCACCCGAACGCACACTCCCCAGGCGGAGCCTCCAAGGAGAACACGACACGCAGTGCACCGTCACCGCCCAATCCAAGAAGGATTTTGGGCTTTCACCCGGAAGGGGAACGGGGGCGGATAGGGTTGGGATCTCAGCTGCACCTCCAAGGAGGAAGGGCGGCGCTGCCGCCGGGCCGGACCAGCCGACAAATGGTTTTCCATGGTCCCAAAACCGCACCACCGGGCATCCATCCACACCATTCCGGCGACCGAAGCTGCTGGAACCGGCGGGGATGAGGGAGCTGAAGGGGAGGGGAGTTGAATCTCAGATCTGACGACGAGGGAGATCTCCACGCCGCAGCCACCATCCGCCGCTGTCCCACCGCCCGCGTGGTCGGGAACGCCGGCTAGGACCACCCATGGATGCCGCCAGCCGGGAGGGCGCCGCCGCCGCGCCAAGGGCCTCCGCCCCAGATCCGGAGTCCTCCGCCAGGAACGGAGCGAGCAGGGCCTCGCCGCCACCGTCACCGGTGACCGCGCAGGCTGGCCGACCGATCTTGCTCGTGCTCTCCGGCATTCAGATTTCAGAGCGCCGGCGTAGACGCTCGCTGACGGAATTGACCGCGCGTCATCTCCTTACCCACCTCCTGCCGAGCGCCACCATCGCATGGGCGTGGAGCTCCTTGCGGCTGTCGTCCCCAAGAGCTTCTGGTGGCCGCATCGACCTCCTGGAGCTCCGACATGCCTTACCGACCACTCCCCGGAGTTGGAGACCTCTTTGGCCCCGGCCTGGTCCTGCCACGTTTTCCCTGATCGCCCGTCGCCGCCAGCGACTGTGCCGTGACTCCGGCAATCGGTCCCCAGGGCAACGCGGTTGCGCTCGCGACCTCCCGCCCTGTCGATCGGTGTGAGCGGCCGGTGCTCAGGCACCCAGGAACGTGGTTCCAGTGCGTGGTTCCAGTGAGCACGCGTTCGCCGGCGTGTGGTCGCTGGTTAACTGAGCAATGCTACGCACACAATGATTTTTACGGATTCAACGGACTGATTCGGTGGATGGTTTTGATTGGAGATTAGAGAGAGGTGGGCCCCACCCCCACTGAAGGGGGGGGGGGGGGGTGGGAGGGGGGAAGATTAGTTTTTTTTAGAAAGGGGGGAGGAGAAGATTAGTTAGCCTTGTTGATCCGTGAGATGCCCGTAACTCTCCTTGCCTGATTTCGGTTTGTAAGTGCCCAAAAGGAATGGAAAATGAATCCATGTTTGCATAACTGATAATAAATTGAGCCCTGGACCAATATTTCATTGTCAAAGGCTAGATCTTTCTATGTACAAATAGTTTGTCTCAGCCACCTTAGATATTTAATAAAAAAAATGCTTCAAATTTGATAGAACTTGTAATATCCATAGGTAAATCATCCGAACTCCAAAGAAATTATCTTTACATGTAAATTTATGGTTTAACTTGTTCTATACCCATTAAAACTTGGACCCTGATAACGCCAGAACGTTCATGATTTGACCATGGTAAATCAAACGTTATTGATGAAAATTTTAGTGACACAAGATGACAAATCTAGTTGTCAAGCATGGCAAACCTGTGTGTAGTTTATTTTTTAGCAAAAAATTATCATGTGTGTCAACTAAATTTGTCATCCCCACATCACTAAAATTGCCATCGAAATCGTTCGATTTGCCATGGTCAGATCCCGAAAGTTCGGGATTTACCATTTCCGTAAAACTTTGTTTATTGTTTCCTCACAAAAAATTAAAAATGAATAACAAAACTTTGTTTATGATCATTAATGTTGACAAGGGCATACTGTTTCATTGATTTGCTAAAACCGTAGAAATGTCACATTAAACTCTAAAATCCACATATTTTGTTCTATGACTCCAAAAATGTTGATTTGAATTGTGTAAGCATCAAATACATTGTCCCGTCTTATATGTTGCTTGTAATGTACGTCATCTCTCTCCAATCATTCAATTAAGCGCCATGCTAATATAAGTCTAAATTTGACATTTGATAACTGTAGAAAATACATATCTTTTGCTCTATAAATCCAAATTGAGAAAGTCCAACTGTATTGGTTTTGAAGTTCCATATAGCATACTCTCTGAAGCATTCCAATATTTTCATCATATTTGTGCCACTTTACTGATATATACTATTTCGTTGCTCATTTCCGACTGTTTGCTTCTTATCAGCAGAGTTGGACAACGAGGGACCTTCATGGTTAAATACCATCAATTTGAAGGATGTGATCAAGAAGGCAAGCATCGTCCGGCCTTCCATCTCTATGATGTATTTTTCTTTCTTCTGTTGTTGCACTTATGTTGCTCAAGTGTAAAAGATGTCAAATGTGTGTCTTTGTCTCCTTGTAGAATCTGATGTCGTTATCATAACTTATTAAATGTATGAGAAAAATTCATTCTAGGTCTTATAACTTCGTTGATGGTTACTTTAGCCCCCGTAATTCAAAATACCCGAAATACTATCCTTAAACTTGCTTTGGGAGTTCACATACGGTCCAAAATACAATTTGCTCTAAATATGTGCTGATTGATCAAGTCGATCCACATGGGCGCTGGCTGCCACATCGTCTCAGCCGCTTGAATACGCAGGGAACTAGGGGGTCTTTTGCAAAAACGACGCAATCCCCTCGCTCTCTCCTCCTCGGGGAAATTTCATGTGCTCCCATCCTTCCGCCTGGTCAACAGACCAGCCCGCAACAGATCAGTTCTTCCTCTGCTCTCCCTCCCGTCCAGACATGAGCCTGCTCCGCCGACCCAGTGGCCGCGCCGTCGCCGTTGGGGGTCTTTTGCAATGCACGGGAACGGCAGCAACGACGCGCTATGCGCCGTGTGCCAGAGCTGCAGGTTGAGGCCGATGGAGTGGGGCTGCGCTGGCTCCAGGAGGTCGGCGTACCTCGGGCTGCTGCTGGTTGCCGAGCTAGATCGCCAGCACGATGAAGCTGGCCGTGGAAGTCGCGCACACGGAGGAGCTATTCGCCAAGGACGGCGCGGCGACCTGCAACGCGTTTGTGGAGGTGGAGTTCGACGGGCAGCGCGAGCGCACCGCCACCCGCCCCCCAACCCAGAGAGCAACAGGTCCGCGTCTCCGGCGACTCCGTCGCGCGCTCCCCCGATGAAGCCGTCGTGCTACGCTTCCCGCTAAATAAAAGAGGGTTGTTCTCGCGCGTGTCCGGGGACATCGCGTTGGGACTGAACCTCGTCGCCGAGGAGCGGGACGGTGATCGCGTCGCGCAGGACCATGCTGCTGCTGACGGCGGTGAACGCCATGGTGGCCAAGGCCAGCATCAATTCCGCGCTCACCCACGCCATAGACACCGAGATCAGGAATGCCATGCGGTCGTGCCTCCAGCTCGGAGGGTTCCTTCGTCGAGGCAGTCGAGATGAGGACACCCGCCGGGCATCCACCTCTTCTCATCCCGCCGTCCGCGTGTGTGCGTGCTCTGCTCGCACGCATGACATGCATGTTCGTGCCGACAGTCGCTGTCGCAGGCCCTGCCGGACATAAAACCACCGGTCACGGTCACCAGCAGCCCAAGAAATGGGTGACGCGTCGCGTGAGAAGGTGTCTGCTGCGAGGGTGACGGCGGTACGTCGGCGGCGCCGCCGGAGCCGTCCGACGCCGTCATTAACCTCGAGCTGTGCGTGTTCGCGTTCTGTGTTTTATAGCAGTGCGTGATTACGTAAGGTATTTTCAATCTGACAACGTGCTTCATCTTACTGCCGGCTTTGGTTCTGCGTGCAGCGGCGACCCGACCATGCACGAGGCGTTCTGGAGGGAGGTCGGGGAGCGGGCGGTGGTGGTGATCAGAGCCTCTGCTGCTGGTTCCTCCACCCGGAGTTCGAGCGCGAGGTCCGCCTCGTCGGCAACGCCGCGGTCGGTTCCCCGGCGGCAGCGGCGCCGATCGGTGCCACCATGACGGAGCGGCTCGATCCCTTCTTCGTTGCGCTCTTTCGCCCCGTGTATATGGCGCTCGCCGGCTACCGCACAGACTTCTTGGAGCTGGGCGTCCACGAGGAGAAATGATGCGCGCTGGAGCTTTTCGTGGCCCGATGCGTCGCCGGCAAGATGGTGGGCTGCAGCCCACAGTCACGGAGGCAGGCCATCTCCGGGAGGAGATGACGCGCCAGGGTGCGCTTGTACGCGATGTAGCGTCCGGCGGGGCGTGCCACGAAGGCGATGAAGGAGGCGAGGATCATATATGCCACACGCTTTTTTGGCCTGACGGGTGACGGCCGTGGGCCCGTGGCCAGCACCATAGGAGGCCGTCAGGTCAAGCGCAGCATATCGGATGTTTTGCCGATCCAGAGTCACAGAAATAGTGATTGAACCAAGTTCACAGGTTACATAAGTTGGTCCACCGTAACTGTAATTAATGCCAACGAAAGAATCCAAGGGGCAATCAAATGAAAACGTGATAGATACTCCGTCCTGAAACTAAGTCCACTTACTAGTTCCTGGTACTACCGCGCGCGCGAGTTCGACCACGCAGTCGAAGCAAACTCACAGAATGGTGCACCACCATGTGCCGGCCCTCGCGTCGGCCATGACTGGCTCGGCCTCGTCGCCGTCGTGGTTGACGACCGCTGCTCCCTCTCCGGCGTGGACGGGCACCACGTTGTCCACTCCGGCGTTCACGACCACCTGGACCATGTTGTCGCCTCCTTGCTGGCCACCGGCGTTGACGACAACCGGCGCCACATCGTGGGGTTCCTTGAGCGTAAATGGGCTTCTTATTGGAGTACTAGGGTTTAGGTTGTTCTTCTCGCTGCTGTTTGGCTATAGCCAACTTCTTAAGGTTGTTCTACTTTGAAAGTGGATCATCATCCATGTATAGTGTCAGCTCTGGTTGGCTATGCTTAAAATTTGATGGAACAATTTGCAGGTTTTTTATGTTACTGCTTTAGAGAAGTTTACTGAAGCTTGCAAGTTGTTACCTTTCGCAAGACTCTTGACAACCATTCACGCCTTCTGAAATTCTTCTAAAACACTGCTGCCAAGGCAGCCACTCATACAACCGAGTAACTCATTTAATATAAAGGTTGATTATTATAGTCAGTACTACTAATTGTTAGCCAGGATGAACTTTTTTTTTGGAAAAGAAGGTTGAAACCCCGGCCTCTGCATCAATACGATGCATACAGCCATATTTATTAATTATTAAACGGAGTACGAAACAAAATGAACCATAACCAAACTGTTACAAGATATGAAAGAAACACCGAAGACTAAGTCAACTTCTTCCACAACAACACATTCAAGAAGGGATAATCGTCCTCACTCCATCGTCGCCACGTCCGGCCGAAGACGGACTGGATAAGGATTTTCATCCTGATTGCTGACCGGCCAATGAAGACTAGCACCACAATAAGTAGACAACGTCTTCAACAAAATAATGACGTAGGATCTTCGTCGCCGAGCCCGACCATTAAAAGCCAGTACAAGAGTTTTCACCCCGGATGAAGTGATGTTTCAGTCGGTATCTTGATCATCGATTGATTGATAGTCACATCTGCCGATACTCCATGCCAGGCCAAGAAGGCACTGGAAAATTGGTGGGATGGCTTCCACCTAGACACTACCATGGCTGTCAGGTGGCCATCCATGTCTCGGTGCGGAAATAGCCTCTACCACTCCACATCGGTGCAAGTCATACTGCATCATCCAGCATACCATCAAAGCCGCTACGCAGGTGCTAGATGTCGGCGTATAACCACCAGCGCGCCTCTCGCTGTGTCCGAAACTGATGTCGGCGCCATGAATCTTCTAGTGTGATAGCCGCTCCTCTCACGCTAGAAGAAAATTCTCTTAACATTGTCAGCAACCACCTATTGCGTTGCAGCCGCAGGGCCTTCATTCGCATCGTTGCGCCCTTTGATCTCTTTGTAGGGGTTGTCGAGGGCCGCCGTGATGACCAACGGAGACTGCCGCATCCACCACCACCATGTCTAGCCCTCACAGCATACAACCATTGTCGTTCGTGCCACTGCGACGTGCGGAGGCCATCGCCGCTTCCAGTGCCACCAGCAGGATCGGACCATCCATGATCTTGTAGCTGCAACGAAAAGAAGCCATCGCCGCCGCCGCCTGCGGGGCCTGACTCCTCTCCGCTTGTCTCTATCATCTGAAGCACCACCTCCTGGGCGTCGGTAGTTCTCATGCGACTATCATATGCGGTCGCGCCATAGTCATGCTCTAGAAACATCATGCGTGTGGCCAACACGGCAACCGCCGCAACACCTCTTGTTGTCCAACTCACCATTCGCGGTCGTCGCGAAGTGGTGTCGATCAAGCGCTTCCCGCCGCCACCCTCCTGCCTGGGGCCGCCGCCCCGGCGACCGTAGTGCATTGGCCGTCTGCACGGCTGCGGTGCAGCCACAACAGCGCGCCAAGCTGAGTCTCTTCCTCCAACCGCCGGCCACCTGCCAATCACACCAGCACCAGCCCGTCGCCAGCGTCGCCGTCATCTACCCGACCACTTCGTCTACTCCGACCACCATTGGTGACATCGGCACCGCACCGATGGACGTCGCAATCGTCATCGAGTTCTTCTCTGCTGGCCCCTCTGACTTCTCCGACATGGCGTATAGCTCGTGCAGGTCCCTCGTCTACGCATGCCCGGTGCTGGCAACACCGATGCGTGCCTTCATCCGCGACGTGTCCCCGGGCCTGGCAAGCCTGGTCGGCGCTTCGTCAACTTCGTCTTCGTCCGTCTACGCATGCCCGGTGCTGACAACACCAGTGCGTGTCTTCGTTCACGATGTGTCCCCGGTCTTGGCAAACCCGCCGCGACGCGTTGTCAACAACATTTTCTTCCCGGTGCATCCCTACTTCGACACCACTGCGCCCATGCTAACTTGGCGCCCTCTTGCGCCCGCGGCTCCACGACGACTTCCTCGACACCAGCCACCCCGACTCGACATCGACCACGACATTCGTCATACGGCTACCTCGACCACGGCTCCACCACCCACGCTCTCGGCTACATCGACAAACGGCACAAAGGACTACCACCTTGCTTGAGCAACCTCGTCGGTTGCCACTCTAGTCACGACTCTGCGATGCGTCGACCGTTACGACTGTGGGGGGGGGGGGGTTCGTCGGCTTGCCTTCGGATTCTTATCCAGTCTCACCGTCTGCGTCGCTACCGTTGTGACTGCGGGGAGATGTTGAGTATAATGTTTATTAGGAAAGGCGAGATAGACTAGAATTTGTTCTGGATTGTCTTGTACTCCAAGTAGATGATTGTACTCCTATATATATGCGCACGAGGCTCAAGCAATACAACGAACATTACACCAATCCCTCTCTCCCTTCTAACATGTACTATTATTGCCCTCGGCAGATTCTTTTGTAGAATCACAAGTTCACAACATATATCATATAATTTTCAGGTAATTTGTTCATTTTCAGGTATTCCATTCTGAATTTATGGTTCGTTTTGTTCTATTACTCGAGTGATACAATTGTGTGATTGACAAATGAAAGGAAATGTGAAGTACTCTTATTAACATGCTTGCATTCTCTCTGAAATTTAGTTTAACTGTATGGTGCCTATAGCCCTACTACATGCTTACTAACAAATATTATCTTGAATTGTTATGAGAAATTTTTCATCCCAATATATGTTAGTTCTCTTAATGTTGGCAACGCATTCTTTTGATTATGCAAGTATAGAGATACTCTACAATATATTAATTTGTATGACTCTTTATACCATTCAAATGTTCAAATAGGCATATATTTATATTTCCTTTCAAAAGTTTTGCTATTTCTCACTCCATAAATTCTCCTATATAGTACTAAAAATTCCCGCAGCAACGCGCGGGGTATTATCTAATATTCATAGTGATAGAATATACTGATGATCAATAACGCACGGAAGATGGCCGTGGCCAGCACATGCCGTCAGGTCAAGCGCATCATATCAGACGTTTTGTCCATACAGAGCCACACAAATAGTGATTGAACTGAGTTCACATGTCACATAAGTTGCTACACCGTAACGGTAATGCAAGGGAAAGAATCCAAAGCGCACTCAAATGAAGATACCACGTCCAGGAACTACAAGTCCTTTGCTACCGCGCGAGTTCGACCATGGAGACCAAGCGAACTCACAGAATGGTGCACCACCACCATGTGCCGGCCCTCGCGTCGGCCATGACCGGCTCTGCCTCGTCGTCCTCGTGGTTGACGACCGCTGCTCCCTCTCCGGCATGGACGGGCACCATGTTGTTCACGCTGGCGTTCACGACCACCTGGGCCATGTTGTCACCTCCTTGCTGGCCACCGGCGTTGACGACAACCGGCCCCGCCTCCTGGGGTTCCTCAATGGTGGCGCGGTGGTCCTGAACCATCTCCGCGTACGTGGGCTTTTTTTAGTGGAGTGCTTCGCGTCCGTGTTGAGGAAGGACTTCCTCATAGGGTTCTTCCTCGCCTTGGAGCTGACATTGCGGACAGCACCTGGGATCCCCTTGATCTTGCCAGCTGAACTCATGCTTTTTTTCGGGTAAAAACTTATACTCCTTCCGTCCCAAAATAAGTGTCTTAACTTTATAGTAGCTTTAGTACAAAGTTATATTAAGCTTGAAACACTTATTTTGGGATGAAGGGAGTATTACTCAAGCATCAACCGTACAATCCTTCTTACATAACTCAATGACTTCTTAGAGGCTAGAGCCCAACCAAACTACAGTTCTAGCAAATTTAGCTAGAAAATCACTTACACAGTTCTGACCATGATTGATATGAGTAATACGAGTCATACGAAGAGACTTCAAATGCATGATCTCCTGCACCAGCGCCGCATAAACAGACCTGTTCATGCCACTGTCATTCAACATGTTCACCGCTAGTATCGAATCCATCTCAATGCAAATTGGGAGATCCGAATGCTAAATGGCTAACCCTCCATGCATGCACTTATTTCTGCTTCTAAGGCATCTCGACATGAGAAGAGTTCCCTGCAGGATGAATATATGATATTGTCGCGATCATCACGAAGCACCATACCAGCTCCAGCTTTACCGTCCTCCGTCCATGATCCGTCTGTATTAAGTTTGACCCAACCAGCGGGTGGAGGAGACCACTTTGTAGGATGTGTACCATCTGATATTTCATACGTACATTTCACAACTGGAGCATAAGATAATACAACTTTACCTTTCACAGGATCACAACCATAGTCTTGGGCCATTGCGATCAAGGAGTCCATGTAACTGCACAAAAAACGTCTGGATGTATCCATCGGTGGCGGGGTCTTGTTGTGTGTCACCTCATTACGGTTATGCCATATTCTCCAAAAGGTAAACAAAACCATGGTTTTTGAACATCTCCCAATGGATACAAGACATCCAGTAGCCATTCTACACTAGTGTTAATTACTTCCTTAAGATTCGGCAAGCGCCACACTTCCCTCATACAGTCCCACAACTGGACTGCTAGTGGACATCGGCATAGTGCATGGAAACTATCCTCCGGTTCAGTACCACAAATAGGACAAACATCTGAAGTTTCTAGTTCTCTCTTATATTTATTCTGCCAGGATGGAAGTGAATTTATAGCAACTCTCCAGGCAAAGTTTTTAACCGTTGGTGCAGACATACCTCCCCAAATCAATTTCCAACAGGCTCGCCTCCCCTCTGGTGCAGAACTGGAGCCTTGGGCAATCTCACGGCATGACTCATCAAACGCCATTTCGTATGCAGATTTAACTGTGAAAACACCAAATTTTCCTGGACCCCAAGCTAGTACATCCGCACTCTATCTCGGGGATGCTCGAATTTTCAAAATCTCCAAGACATCACATGGCAAAAAGATTGAACGTAAAAGTTGACCATTCCATGATCCATTGGCGTTCAGGAGCTGTGATACATATCTCATACGGCATCTCCCCTGCAAAGAAATTGGCTTGTAAGAAAAAGGCCTCAGTATCCAATTGTCACGCCAGATACAGACACTCTGTCCGTTGCCGATCCTCCATATTAATCCCTTTTCTAGAAGGTCTAGACCATGAGAAATAGTTGTCCACGTAGAAGAAGCGTTGTCCGTGAAAACAGTATCTTCCAACTTCCCACTTGGATAATAGCGAGCCTTCTACAGTTGAGCACACAGACACTCCGGCTTTGTGATTAGTCTCCATGCTTGGCAGGCCAATAGTGCTTGATTAAAAATACGGTAGTCTCGAAACCCGGCACCTCCTTTACACTTAGGCTGCTGCAGCTTTGACCAAGCCTTCTGGTGGACCTTCCTTTTGCCTTCAGACACTCCCCAATAAAAGTTTCTAACCAAGCTAGTTAGATCATCACAAACTGAATAAGGAAGCTTAAAGACCCCATAATATAAGTGGGCAATGCTTGTGCAACTGATTTTATCAACACTTCCCTACCAGGTTGAGCCAAATGACCATCTCCCCATTGGATTAGCCTTTTCAGAAGTCGAGCTTGAAGATTTTGAAATTTTCCTTTTGACATATGCCCATCCGGAGTTGGTAGACCCAAGTACTTCTCATGAATGCCCGCAATTGGGATAGCTAGGACTTCTCTTACTTCCTCTTGAACCAGTAACGGGCATGTATCCCTAAATAAGATTGAACATTTATTATAGTTTAACAATTGTCCTATGGCAGATGCATACATATTCAAACATGACTTAACTTCTTGAGCTTGTGCATGAGAGGCCTTGAAGAACATAAGGGTATCATCCGTAAATAAGAGATGTGAGATACCAGGCGCCCTCTGACAAATTTTAACTGGTGTAATATTTCCCATATTCACCCTGTTCCTCAGTAGTGCAGAGAGACCGTCTGTAACGAACAAAAATAAAAATGTAGAGAGAGGATCACCTTGCCGTAGCCCACGCGACGGTGCAAATGAATCTAAGAGGGTCCCATTTAATTTAATAGAATATCGCACCGATGTGACACAGGTCATTATTCAGTCTATCCATCGATGTGCAAACCCCAAATTTTGCATCATTTGCCTCAAGAAGCTTCAATCCACCCTATCATATGCTTTAGACAGGTCCAATTTGTAAGCACAACACCTTCTTGTGGGATCTTTTTCCTGCTTAATGTAGTGGATACACTCGAAATCAATCAAGGCATTATCCGTGATCATCCTTCCTTGAATAAAAGCACTCTGCTCAGGAGAAATAATGTCGTCTAGAAGAGGCCTAAGCCTATTCAAAAGACACTTAGAGACCACCTTGTAGCTGAACTCATGCTGACTGATGGAAGACACAGACCAGTTAGATCAACATACCAATATGGCCTGCAATATGGAAATCAACTAGAAGTCTGGAACTACACTGGCACACTACAGAATGGAAAGCATATCTATGCCGCTATTTGAATAAACTATAGATTTTTTTTCCTATTGCAGGTTGGCAGGAACTCATGCTTGGGTTAAGCTGTCTCAAAAACTAAATTAAGGCTTCTTTACTATCATAGGTCAACACACTCCAAGTGAAAGTAGAACAAGAACGAGTTGCACAAAGTGTAACATAAACAACGCATTCTTAACAAGGCAGAACTTATCGATCTTGAAGTTGCAGTGCACGTTAGCATCAAGGAAGTACAGAACAACTCAATTTTTGTGCATACTAGAGATACTTAGTTACCACTATAGAGGGCACCGTGGTAAGTCAGGAAGAAGAAACCAACATATTCAATAACTCATGGCTGACTACAGGTACTTAGTTACCACTATAGTTACCACAATGGAAACCTGTTGAAGGAAATATGCCCTAGAGGCAACAATAAAGTTATTATTTATTTCCTTATATCATGATACATGTTTATTATTCATGCTAGAATTGTATTAACCGGAAACATAATACTTGTGTGAATACATAGACAAACAAAGTGTCACTGGTATGCCTCTACTTGACTAGCTCGTTAATCGAAGATGGTTATGTTTCCTAACCATAAACAAAAGAGTTGTTATTTGATTAACGGGATCACATCATTAGGAGAATGATGTGATTGACATGACCCATTCCATTAGCTTAGCACCCGATCGTTTAGTATGTTGCTATTGCTTTCTTCATGACTTATACATGTTCCTATGACTATGAGATTATGCAACTCCCGTTTGCCAGAGGAACACTTTGTGTGCTACCAAACGTCACAACGTAACTGGGTGATTATAAAGGAGCTCTACAGGTGTCTCCAAAGGTAAATGTTGGGTTGGCGTATTTCGAGATTAGGATTTGTCACTCCGATTGTCGGAGAGGTATCTCTGGGCCCTCTCGGTAATGCACATCACTTAAAGCTTTGCAAGCATTGCAACTAATGAGTTAGTTGCGGGATGATGTATTACAGAACGAGTAAAGAGACTTGCCGGTAACGAGATTGAACTAGGTATTGGAATACCGACGATCGAATCTCGGGCAAGTAACATACCGATGACAAAGGGAACAACGTATGTTGTTATGCGGTCTGACCGATAAAGATCTTCGTAGAATATGTAGGATCCAATATGGGCATCCAGGTCCCGCTATTGGTTATTGACCGGAGACATGTCTCGGTCATGTCTGCATTGTTCTCGAACCCGTAGGGTCCGCACGCTTAAGGTTACGATGACAGTTATATTATGAGTTTATGCATTTTGATGTACTGAAGGTTGCTCGGAGTCCCGGATGTGATCACGGACATGACGAGGAGTCTCGAAATGGTCGAGACATAAAGATTGATATATTGGAAGCCTATGTTTGGATATCGGAAGTGTTCCGGGTGAAATCGGGATTTTACCGGAGTACCGGGAGGTTACCGGAACCCCCCAGGGAGCTAGATGGGCCTTAATGGGCCTTGGTGGAAAAGAGAAGAGGCAGCCCATAGTGGGCCGCGCGCCCCTCCCCTCCCTTGGTCCGAATTGGACAAGGAGAGGGGGTCGGCCCCTCTCTCTCTTTTCCCCCCTCCGCGATTCCTATTCCAACTAGGATTGGGGGGGGGAATCCTACTCCCAGAGGGAGTAGGACTCTCCTGGCACGCCCTATGTGGCCGGCCAGCCTCCCCCCTTTGGTCCTTTATATACTGAGGCAGAGGCACCCTAGAGACACACAAGTTGATCCACGTGATCTTATTCTTAGCCGTGTGCGGCGCCCCCAGCCACCATAGTCCTCGATAATATTGTAGCGGTGCTTAGGCGAAGCCCTGCAGCAGTAGTACATCAAGATCGTCACCACGCCGTCATGCTGACGGAACTCTTCCCCGACACTTTGCTGGATCGGAGTCCGGGGATCGTCATCG
Source organism: Triticum urartu (assembly GCF_003073215.2). Classification (NCBI taxonomy): domain Eukaryota; kingdom Viridiplantae; phylum Streptophyta; class Magnoliopsida; order Poales; family Poaceae; genus Triticum; species Triticum urartu. The sequence continues at coordinate 585,206,119 of NC_053023.1, read as the reverse complement.
AGCTGAACGTGTGCTAAAACTCGGAGGTGCCGTAGTTTCGGTGCTTGATCGATCGGGCCGTGAAGACGTACGACTACATCAACCAAACGCTTCCGTTGTTGATCTACGAGGTACGTAGATCATACTCCCCCCCTCGTTGCTATGCATCACCATGATCTTGCGTGTGCGTAGGAAAATTTTGAAATTACTACGTTCCCCAACACCTGTTGTGTATGACAAGGAGCAAATCATCAAAAACATTTTCAATAACTCATGGCTGACTATTGAGAACACACATTGTTGCAATTTGAACATGAGTGAACTAAGTAAGCAATCATCATCAACTAAACTACACTGGCATACTAGAACTACATTGGCACACCGCAGAATGGATTATAGATCACATTGCACATATCTATGCTGCAATTTGTATAGATTATAGATTTTTCTATTGCAGGTAGGTAGGTTGCAAGTCATGCTTGGATTAAGGGCCCCTGGGGTTATGCTTATATAATCAAAAAATTACATTACTCAGGTGCACAAGCACAATGCAGATCAAAACCGAATCAAGGCTTGACCATTAATAGAACACTGAAGGGGTAACACAGACCACACGCTCAGATTAGCAGCAGAACACGCCAGTCGACGACTACTACTACCCGGAGGATGCCTACTACTACGTGGAGACCGCCGACGACCAGGAGTAGTTAGGAGGTCCCAGGCAGGAGGCCTTGCCTCTTCGATCGTTGTTGCTTTTGCGTTTGCCTTCTTAAGATAGTCTTGTCTAACTTATGTTTATACTCAGATATTGTTGCTTCCGCTGACGCTTGTGTGTCGAGCTTGTATTCGAGCCCTCGAGGCCCCTGGCTTGTAATATGAAGCTTGTATTATTTTAATTTGTGTCTGGAGTTGTGTTGTGATATCTTCCCGTGAGTCCCTGATCTTGATCATACACATTTGCGTGTATGATTAGTGTACGGTTGAATCGGGGGCGTCACAGCTTGACAGGGGACGGCGGCATCATCGGCGGTATGACACAGTTGTTAGAAGGGGAGAGTGTGATGGCCTTGTTGGAAATATGCCCTAGAGGCAATAATAAAATGGTTATTATTATATTTCCTTGTTCATGATAATTCTCTATTGTTCATGCTATAATTGTATTAACCGGGAACCGTAATACATGCGCTCCGAAGAAATTTAGGAAACTCCGGAAAAAAGGATGGGGCGGCAGAGAAAACCCTCGGTCGATATGGGTGGCTAGGAGCACGCACTCACCATCGCGGGGTTGAGGCTCGATCTCTCCCCCCGGGAGACGCGCGGCTTTGTGGGGAATGACTCCCCCCTCGACCATGTCGTCGAGGTCCTCTTGCTGGAGCACCGACGGCATCCAGTCGCCCTGGATCCAACCTTTGGGCAGAGCGGTCCTAGAGGAGGATCCGCCCCGAGCAGATCTTTTCCCCTTCCCCTGCGCCGCCGCCTTCTTCACGCGCTCCAGAGCGGAGGTCTTTCCCTTCGTCATCATCGCCGGCGAAGTCTCGCACGGGCCTGCTGCGCTGGGGCGAGAATGGAGGTGGCAGAAGGGCTTGCGAAGGAAGAGAGGAAGAATAAAGCAGAAAGGAGCGCACGGCTTGGAAACCCCGAGCCGGCAACTTATAAGGGACCGCTTCTGAGTGGCTGACTGGTAGGCCCAGGCTATCCAGTCAAATCCCGCAGCAGACGCGCGCGTTGTACGTGGTGAAAAAGGCGTCGCGAGGATCGAGGAGCCTCCGCTTTATCGCTTCCGATTACTGCGGCCGCTCCCATCCCGCGCGCTTCCCAAAATCCAAATCCCGCGACATTCGCGGGCCGCAGAACAACTTGTCAAAACAGAAGACCCCGCCCGCGCCGGCACTCGGTATGTCACAAGTAAAGAAATTCACTCGACAAAAGGCCTGGAATGGATCAAGGCGACTGAAAAAGGTTGGCAACGTCATCCGTGACGATTGACCCGAAGCGAGGCACTCACGTAGCCCAAAGAGCCAGTCGGGGAGTTCCCCAACTCTTTCCCCACTCAAAACCTCGATCCATTCGGGGGCTAATGATGAAGCTACGTACCTAGGGTAGGGGCACGGACCCGTCCAAAGAGACCTACCCAAGGACGTCCCTAGAGGAAGTCACCTTTCAATCGACTTGAAGGTATCCCACTTGATGGATTCAAGACATTCGACCAAGAAGCTATCACTCGACCATGAAGCCAACCACTCGACTGCCAGAATACCTAAAGTCACTCCGCAGGCAAATGGTCGGCTATTGAGTAGTCTTTATGGTCATTATAGCACTTTATTAGGGGCATTACCAGTAACGCCCGACCCTAAATGTACCTTAAACCCTGCATTACTGAGGGCAGGAGGGGGCCGGCGAACTCTATATAAGCCACCCCCTCCTCAGTATGAAGGGTTCGCACCCCTGTTATTCACACGCCAGTAATCCAATCGACCGCCTTCGGGCACCGAGACGTAGGGCTGTTACTTCCTTCGCGAAGGGCCTGAACTCGTACATCTTGGTGTGTTTACAACTTCCCAATAACTGAGACCTAGCCTCTCCATACATACCCCCCTACATCACTGTCAGAGTTAGAACCACGACAGTTGGCGCCCACCGTGGGGCAGGAATCTTAGCGCCTAATTGGAGAAGTTGCGATTTTTTCGACCCCTTTGATCATGGTTTCGTGCGGAGTTTTGGTGGAGGGCCGCGAGATCCGTCTCGGCGCGCTCACGTTTATCGCCGACGACTCCGCCTGGCTCCAGGAGGCACCACTCGACATCGATGCGCTCCCCGTCCGCGGCGCGACGCATTTCCGTGCATGCGTTCGTGGCGTCCTCCTGCGGCAGCCGTCGACCCAGTACCGGTCGGCCCCCGTATCGTCTCCTCGCTCTGTCTCCCACCGGCGTAAGCGCTCCGGTCGGTCGAGACTTCAGAGGTGGGTGAGGCATGCCGTGGCTCGCCAGTCGGCCACCCCGCAAGTCGCGGCAATCGAGCCCGACGAATCCCTCTGCGGCCTGTTCGACCTGTCAACTGGCTCCGTGGAGACCGCATCCGAGTGCGACAGCAGCGACCCATCGGCTGAGGTTCTGGCGGTCGATGGGACGCACAGTCCTCCCGGTTTCCCGCGCGCTGATGGAGGCGCGGGTGGGGGCGACCCGTCGCATCCCCACGATGAGTATCTCCCTGAACCTCTCACATCATTGCAGCGAGAGGAGCTTCGCCGTCGGAACATGGACGCGCTCCACACTCCTATTGTCGGAGAAACCCCCGAGGCCCGGGCCTTGGAGGACGCGCGCTTGGCTAACCTGGCCGAGCGCACTCGACTGGAGAATCTCCAGCGGATACTCGACGAGCAAGCGCGTCAGCGGGCTCCCGAGTCCAGTCGACGTTAGCAAGCTCCCGAGTCCAGTCGGCGTCAGCTCTTCCCGCCGCCGCAGGTATACCGAACCCCAGTTCAGAATTTGGCCGCTGCGGCCCGTATAGCAGAATCAATTCAGCCCTCCCAGTCGGAGGCGGGCAGGGGCTTGTTGCAGATCAGAGCGCTGCTCCGGGCGGCGGGAAACCAGAATTCCGCTGTCTCTCAGTCACGGAACAGGATCCACAGTCGATCCGTCGCAACAGATACAGCCGAGTCGGCTCACAGCCCGAGATCGCCCCCGAGGCGTGAGGGACGTGGTGACCGGCATGATCAGTACAGGAGGAATGAGCAGTATGATCACCGATTCGACCGTGATGATCGACGTCGAGTGCCAACCCCTCCCCCGAGGAGTGGGTCATATGCGCCTCGACGGCAAGATGACAGACGCCCTCATAGTGTTGGGCAGAGGATTCCAGTCGGCCCCAGAGACCCAGGCTTTGATGCGAGATCCATCCTCGTTCAAGTTTTGGTTGACAGGAACAGAGCTCATCGAGAGGGCCACAACAGAGATGCGCCTGCCAGCAGCAGAGCACGTGCTTCAGGGCCAGAGTGTTTCAGTCGAGCCATCAGAGCCGCAGTGATTCCTCCCAACTTCAGGCTGGCGACTGGGGTCAGCAAGTTCACCGGCGAATCTAAGCCTGACACTTGGCTCGAAGATTACCGAGTGGCTGTACAGATCAGCGGTGGCAATGATGAGGTGGCCATGAAGCATTTGCCTCTCATGTTAGAGGGCTCAGCCAGAGCGTGGCTGAATCAGTTGGCACCCGGCAGCATCTACACTTGGGAGGACCTCTCCCGAGTGTTTGTCACAACCTTTGAAGGAACATGCAAGCGACCTGCAGGCCTTACAGAGTTGCGGTCTTGCGTGCAGAAGCCGAATGAAACTCTGAGGGAATACATCCAGAGGTGGATCACACTGCATCACTCGGTTGAGAATGTGCCAGACCATCAAGCAGTTTGTGCCTTCAAGGAAGGCGTTAAATACAGAGAGTTAAATCTAAAGTTCGGTCGAACTGGAGAGATGTCTCTGAATCGGATGATGGAGATTGCCACCAAGTACGCTAATGGTGAAGACGAGGACCGACTCCGGAGTGGCAAGCACAAGGCAGTCGCCCAAGAAACCGGAGGAAACCCCAGTCGGAAACAGAAGCGGAAGGCCGAGCCAGCCGCTACTGGGGAGGCCCTGGCCGTAGCCTAGGGAAACTTCAAGGGAAAACCCAAGGGCACCTGGAAGCCCAAGAAAGTCAAGGATAAGGATGGAAACGATGTTTTGGATCTGCCATGTCACATCCACACCAAGAAAGATGAAGAGGGTAATTTTATTTACCCAAAGCATACCACTCGACAGTGCCGGCTCCTAATCCAGCAGTTTCAAGGCAAACAGCCCAAAGATAAGGAAAAAGAGTCGGATGGAGTCGAGGACAAGGAAGATAGCAACGATGGATACCCCCAAATCAATTCCACCCTGATGATTTTTGCTGATGTCGAAAGCAAAAGTCGACTGAAAGTCATTAACCGTGAGGTGAACATGGTTGCTCCGGCGACACCCAGTTATCTGAAGTGGTCGCAGACTGCCATCACATTCGACCTGTCCGATCACCCTACGCACATTGCCACCCCTGGGAGGCAAGCTTTGGTGGTCGACCCAGTTGTCGAAGGCACTCGACTGACCAAAGTCCTGATGGATGGTGGCAGTGGCTTGAACATACTATATGCTGAAACATTGAAAGGGATGGGCATTCCGACGTCCAGACTCAGTACCAGTAACATGAGCTTCCACGGAGTCATTCCTGGGAAGAAGGCCGTGTCACTCGGCCAGATTGCTCTTGATGTGGTTTTCGGTGATTCAAAGAATTACCGCAAGGAAAAGTTGACATTCGAGGTTGTTGACTTCCAAAGTGCCTATCATGCCATTCTGGGCAGGCCAGCTTACGCACGCTTCATGGCTCGACCATGTTACATGTACCTCAAACTGAAGATGCCTGGCCCCAAAGGTGTAATCACTGTTACAGGCAACCGAAAGAAAGCAGAAGAGTGTTTTCAGAAAGGCTCAAAGATCGCTGATGCTCAGATGGCAGTTGTTGAGCTATAAGAGTACCAGAAGACTGCTGACTCGAGTGAATTGCTGCGAGCCAAGAAGCCTGCTTCAGAATCTGCTTTTCAGTCCTCCGGTGAAACTAAGACAGCTCACATTCACCCGACCGACCCCGACGCTGCTCCGAATCACATCTCGACGACGCTCGACTCCAAATAGGAAGAAGCGCTCATCCAGTTCCTCCGTGAGAACTGGGACGTTTTCGCATGGAAGCCTTCTGACATGCCTGGAGTTCCCAGGGGGCTGGCTGAGCACCATCTACGAGTCGACCCGAAGTTCAAGCCTATGAAAGAACATCTTCGACGGTCCGCCGTCCAGAAGAGGAAAGCTATTGGCGGGGAGGTGGCTCGGCTCTTATCAGCGGAGTTCATCCGAGAGATTTACCACTCCGAGTGGCTCGCCAATGTTGTCATGGTCCCCAAGAAGGACAAGTCACTTCGCATGTGCATTGACTTTAAATACATCAATCGGGCCTGCCCGAAAGATCATTTCCCTCTCCCCCGCATCGACCAGGTAGTGGACTCGACCGCGGGGTGCGAGCGTTTGTCTTTTCTAGATGCTTATTCAGGGTACCATCAGATCCGTCTGTATGGACCCGACGAGATCAAAACGGCTTTCATCACCCCATTTGGGTGCTTCTGTTATGTCACCATGCCTTTTGGCCTCAAGAATGCTGGAGCCACGTTCATGAGGATGATTCAGAAGTGTTTGCTCACCCAGATCAGTCGGAACGTAGAAGCATACATGGATGATATTGTGGTTAAGTCACGGAAAGGTTCCGACCTACTGACTGACCTTGCCGAAACCTTTGCTAACCTCAGAAGATATGATATCAAGCTCAATCCATCAAAGTGCACATTCGGAGTTCCAGGTGGAAAGTTACTCGGTTTTCTCGTTTCCGAACGAGGAATCGACGCCAATCCCGAGAAAGTTGGCACCATACTCCGGATGAAGCGCCCTATGCGTGTACACGATGTCCAGAAGCTTACAGGTTGCTTGGCCGCTCTGAGTCGATTCATTTCTCGTCTCGGTGAAAAGGCGTTGCCTCTCTACCGACTGATGAAGAAGTCTGACAAGTTCGAGTGGACTCTAGAAGCTGACGCAGCGTTTGTAGAGCTCAAAGCCCTGCTCTCCACCCAGCCGGTGCTTGCTGCCCCAATCAGCAAAGAGCGTCTGCTGCTGTACATTGCGGCCACGGGACAAGTTGTCAGTACAGTACTCACGGTCGAGCGGGAAGAAGAAGGAAACGCCTTCAGAGTTCAGCGCCCAGTATATTATGTGTCTGAAGTTTTGACCCCTTCAAAACAAAGATACCCCCACTACCAGAAGCTTGTATATGGGATTTATATGACCACCAAGAAGGTTGCACATTACTTCTCTGACCACTCCATTACAGTCGTCAGCGACGCCCCACTGTCAGAGATTCTGCACAACAGAGATGCAACTGGTCGAGTGGCCAAGTGGGCGATTGAACTCCTTCCCTTAGATATCAAGTTTGAAGCAAAGAAGGCTATCAAGTCCCAAGCAATCGCAGATTTCATCGCCGAGTGGATTGAACAGCAACTTCCGACTCAAGTTCACTCGGAGCACTGGACCATGTTCTTCGATGGGTCTAAAATGCTAAATGGTTCCGGTGCTGGGGTAGTCCTAGTCTCCCCCCGAGGAGATAAGCTCAGATGTGTTCTCCAGATTCACTTCAATTCCTCCAATAATGAAGCAGAATATGAAGCACTTTTGTATGGGTTGCGCATGGCCATTTCACTCAGCGTCCATCGCCTCATGGTCTATGGCGACTCAGATTTGGTGGTTAATCAAGTGATGAAGGAGTGGGACGTCAGAAGTCCGGCAATGACTGGATATTGCAATGCAGTGAGAAAGCTAGAGAAGAAATTCGAGGGGTTAGAGCTTCATCACATCCCCCGACTGAAAAATCAGGCAGCTGACGATTTGGCAAAGATAGGCTCCAAGAGAGAAGCCATTCCCAGCAACGTGTTCCTGGAACACATTCACTCGCCGTCAGTCCAAGAGGATCCTTTTACAGAAGAAGCCTCGCAGCCGAAAAGTGCCACAGATCCGACTGAAGTCGAAGTTCCTGCTGTGGTCGACCTAATCATGGAAGTCTTGACAATCACTCCCGACTGGACGATACCGTACATCGCGTATATCCTAAGGAAAGAACTCCCATAGGACGAGGAAGAGGCTCGACGGATCGTCCGCCGATCCAAGGCCTTCACAGTCATAAAAGGACAGTTGTTTAGAGAGAGCGCGACTGGAATCGGTCAGAAGTGCATAACACCAGAAGAGGGTCAGATAATCCTTGATGATATCCACTCGGGAACCTGTGGTCACCATGCGTCCTCTCGGACCATTATGGCTAAAGCATACCGAGCGGGATTTTACTGGCCAAGAGCAAATGAGATGGAAAAAGAGATAGTCGACAAGTGTGGAGGATGCCAGTTCTACTCCAACATGTCACACAAGCCTGCATCAGCCCTGAAGACCATTCCACTCGTCTGGCCCTTTGCTGTCTGGGGACTAGACATGGTTGGTCCACTGAGAACAGGCAGGAGCGGTTTCACTCATGTGCTTGTGGCAGTCGACAAATTCACCAAATGGATTGAAGCTAAGCCCATCAAGAATCTTGATGCTTGCACTGCTATCAGTTTCGTCAGAGGGCTAACATTCAGATATGGAGTCCCGCATAGCATCGTCACTGACAATGGGTCAAACTTTGATTCGGACAAGTTCAGAGCTTTTTGCGCCTCTCAAGGCACTCGAGTCGACTACGCATCGGTCGCCCATCCCCAGTCGAATGGACAAGCTGAGAGAGCAAATGGTCTGATTCTCAAAGGACTAAAGCCTCGACTGATGCGTGATCTCAAGCACGCGGCAGGTGCCTGGGTCGACGAGCTTCTGTCAGTTCTATGGGGATTAAGAACAACCCCTAACCGGTCGACTGGAAGAACCCCATTCTTTCTGGTTTACGGAGCCGAAGCAGTTCTGCCGAGCGATCTTCTTCACAACGCACCCCGAGTCGAACTTTACACCGAAGATGAAGCAGAACAAGCCCGGCAAGACGCAGTCGACCTCTTAGAAGAAGAGAGGGAGATGGCCATGATCAGATCGACCATTTATCAGCCAGACTTGCGTCGATTCCACGCCCGGAATGTGAAGAGTCGAGCCTTCCAAGAAGGAGATTTGGTCCTCCGAGTGGATCAACAGAAACCGCACAAGCTTGCTCCCACTTGGGAAGGCCCCTTCATCGTCACCAGAGTCCTTCACAATGGAGCGTATCACCTCTACAATGTTGATCGCCAGATCGACGAGCCACGAGCTTGGAATGCAGAACTACTCCGCCCCTTTTACACTTGAGTTCTCCCTTGGAAGAGATGTAATAAGAAAAATTTCTGCAGTTCGTTCTTATCAAAGGCAAGAGTGTTCCAATAATTGCTGTCACTTTTGTTTACATACGAAATCCCCCAGTGGGTGACTTAGCTGCGAATCCGTTTCACCTAAGTTTGAAAAATCCTACCGAGTGGAGAGCAAACCTCCCACTCGGGGGCTTAGCTGCAGCCCAGTGCTTGCCTAAGTTTGAAAAAAATCCTACCGAGTGGAGAGCAAACCTCCCACTCGGGGGCTTAGCTGCAGCCCAGTGCTTGCCTAAGTTTGAAAAAAATCCTACCGAGTGGAGAGCAAACCTCCCACTCGGGGGCTTAGCTGCAGCCCAGTGCTTGCCTAAGTTTGAAAAAAATCCTACCGAGTGGAGAGCAAACCTCCCACTCGGGGGCTTAGCTGCAGCCCAGTGCTTGCCTAAGTTTGAAAAAAATCCTACCGAGTGGAGAGCAAACCTCCCACTCGGGGGCTTAGCTGCAGCCCAGTGCTTGCCTAAGTTTGAAAAAACTCTACCGAGTGGAGAGCAAACCTCCCACTTGGGGGCTTAGCTGCAGTCCAATACTCGCCTAAGTTCTCCCACTAAGAGACTTAGCTGCCGTCAGACACTCGCCTAAGTTTGAAAAAATCCTACCGAGTGGAGAGCAAACCTCCCACTCGGGGGCTTAGCTGCAGTCCAGTACTCGCCTAAGTTCTCCCACTAAGAGACTTAGCTGCAGTCAGACACTCGCCTAAGTTTGAAAACCCTACCGAGTGGAGAGCAAACCTCCCACTCGGGGGCTTAGCTGCGGCCCAGCGCTCGCCTAAGTATTTAAAAATCCTATCGAGTGAGAGCAAACCTCCCACTTGGGGACTTAGCTGCGGCCCAGTGCTCGCCTAAGTACAGACACAACCCAATCCGAAAGGACGATGAGGCGCAAGTCGACTGCTACCTTCGCCTTCGGAGTTGCGCCGCAAATACAAGGTTATTCCGAGTGAAGATCAAGTTCCACTCGACGAATCAAAACATGAAGGTATCCAATGAGAAATCAAGTTCAGATAAAGCCTAAAAGGTCCCAGACCTCAAAGTACTCGAGCCCTCGGCTCGGCGGAGTTTAACTGTTACAAGTCCACTCGGCATCCCGAGGCAAATTTAAGGCAGAGTTTAAACGGTTACAAATCCACTCGGCATTCCGAGGTAAATTTAAAGTTTTCACTCCTTAGGAGGAGGACTGGAAGGGGCGACGAACTCATCCAAGTCGATCCCATCGGCAATACGGGTGGCAGCAGCGATGAAGGTCTCCATGAAGTCTTGAAAGCTGTGCTTCCTGGTATTGGAAACTTGGATGGCCGCCAGCTTTTCTTCTCGCGCCTCCTTGCAATGGACGCGGACCAGGGACAGAGCGACATCAGCACCACATCTAGCAGAAGATTTCTTCCATTCCGCCACTCGACCTGGGACTTCGTTAAGTCGTGCCATCAGAGACTCGAGGTCGTTTTGAAGCATCGTCCCAGGCCAGAGTGATGCGTCGATCCGCGACATCGCAACTTTCAGCCGAGCCAGATAGTCAACGACGCTGGCAGTACGAGACTCCAGACGAAGCACGTTCATTGCAACCTCGTCCTTCATGAGAGAGTTAACAGGGTCCAAGCCTGGTTCCACTCGACTGGTCTCCTCTTCAAAGTTCTGGCAGAATTCTGCAAACACGATTCAAGGGTAAGACGGTGGCCGTACGCAGGCTCGACAACTACAAGACAGCCGGGTTGGAATAATTACCTTCGAGCATGACAAACAGCTTCTTGGCGAGTCCACCGAGATAAGCCTCCAGATCTTTTACCTTCCCCGATAGCTCACCCACCTTGTCGTGCAGCGCCATCTTCTCTTTCTTCAGTCGACTGGCGTCTCGATTAGCTGCCTCGAGAGCAGTCTTCAGTCTGGAGTTCTCCTGTTCAAGAGCTCCGACCGAAGCCAGTTTCTCTTCTGCGAGCTTCGTTTTGCTCGAGGCCTCCTTCTGTGCCTCTGCAAGATCTTGGTCCTTCTTCTTCAGAGCTTCCTCCAGTTTATCTGTGGCGCGTCGAGTGGAACGAACATCAAGAATGGACAAGAAAGAAAAGTCACCCGTTAAGAATGGAGAACCTCACCAGCCATACCTTTTGCTTCTTCTTGCGCCTTCTTCAAGTTCTCCTGAGGAAGCTTCAAGCTAAGGTTGAGCTGGATCTGCTGATTCTCCAACTCAGTATAGCGAGCTACAAGTTCGCAAGATTTCTGTAAAAAGAAAAATTAGTCGACAGACGTCCAAGATAAGTTGCTTCCGAGTAACTAAGAGACAATGGTGACGTTTCTAAGACCACAGCCGAATCAAAAAACATTCGACAGTAGTCTCGGGGACTACACCCAGTGGGTGCACTCAGCGTGCCCCCACTGGTTTGACCAAAAAAAAGGTTCCACTCGACCTGGCCCGACCAAACCGAGTGAAGAAATACAGCTACAGCAACACAATGTAAAGACTACAGTTGACTGCCAGCAGTCCACCGTAGTCTCGGGGACTACACCCAGTGGGTGCACTCAGCGTGCCCCCACTCGTCCAAGGATTGGCAGACACACCCAGTGGGTGTACAGATACAGATACAAAAGATCTTCGGAAAAGAGACTCTTCAAACAGCATATCATAACAGAACAAGTGTTGAAGTCGACTGACCTGGACGTTGCTCTGAAGAGCCAAACTCGCGTCATAGGCTGCTTGGCTGGCCTCCCGAGCCATCTTCACTTGCTCCATCATGATCCCCGCCTGGCGTATAGCCTCCTTGGCAGCAGCCGCTTGGTCCTCAGGGACGGGGTATGCGGCAAAAAGCGAAGACGGATCTGCAGTCGACGACGAGGGCCGCGCACTCGCCAGAGGAACAGCGAAGGTCACAGAAGCCCGAGCGGTGTCACCACCATCCCGAGCTACGGCTCGGACGCCGGAGCGGAGTGGGGGGCCTTGTCAGCCGACGCCTTCTTATGCCTCCTCACCCTCAACGGACCATCGTCGTCGTCATCCGGGAGGTCGATAACATGAGGAGGGGCTACAAAGGAAACATTCAATCGACCAAAGTTGCAATAAATGATCAGTCGACTCAAGGCAGAACGTCAGTAATCGTACCAGGGTTGGAGGTAACAGCATCCTCCATCTCTTGGTCGTCGTCCTTGGCGGAGACCTCAGAAGTAGCAGCGCTGCAAATCCCGAAAGCTAGTCAGTTGGCTCAATGAATCGACCAAGGATCTGTCCATGGTCGATGAAGGAAAGCAAGTTTTATTATTACCCGGAAATGGTAGGGACAGCTATCTTCATCTTGGGCAGAGCCTTGGGCGGCTTGGACAGCGTCGTGCGTGGGTGCTTGGGAACCTTTCCAGTTGGCATAGGGGAAGAGGTCCGAGGGCATTTCGACGACTGCCCAACAGAAGCAGTCGCCTTGCCACGTTCCCGCGCTGGGTCGTGTGTGTGCTTGGACCGCCCCTCTGGGCGAGGGGGTTCGACCTCCTCCTCCTCCTCTTCGCTGGAGTCGACGTTGTCGTCTCCCTCCCCTTCACCGTCGGACTCCCACTCGCCTTGGTCGTCCCCACTCTCACCTCCGCTCGCCTCCCCTTCCTCAGTTGGCTCCTGAGCCCCGTTGGGCGTCGAGTACATCTCGGTGGTCGCCTGGAAAACAATAGACAAGACGAAAGTCAATCGACCAACACAAAGAAGACCAATGCAGAAAACAAGATTTCAGTCGGGAGCATAAAGACATACCTGGTCCACTTCATACGAGCTGTCGAGTGGAGTTACCCTCCTGGCTCCTCGGGGGTTGTCTTTGTTCCCCGTGATGCTCGACAGCCACCCCTCCAGCATCTCGTCGGTGACCTCCTCCGGGTGGATCCGAGTGGTGTCATCGAGACCCGAGTACAACCACATCGGGTGGTCACGGGCCTGGAGCGGTTGGATGCGCCTCTGGAGGAAGACCTCCAGCAGGTCCTTCCCAGTCACACCCTCACGGACGAGCTCAACCACTCGACCGGCCAACACTTTGACTTGGGCCCTTTCCTCCGGTGCCACTTTCAGAGAAGCGGGTTTTTCAGCTCAGTCGAGGGAGAAAGGAGGAAGACCAGTCGACTGTCCTGGGGTCGCCTGGTCCTGACAGTAGAACCAAGTCGCCTGCCAACCATGGACCGACTCCGGGAAAGTAATGGATGGAAAACAGCTCTTCCCCCTCATCTGGATCGCCAAACCCCCGCACAACTGGATCACCTGCGTCCTCTCGTCACTCGACTTGGCCTTCTTGACCGACTGAGAGCGACAGGTAAAGATGTGCTTGAAGAGTCCCCAGTGGGGGCGGCAACCCAAGAAGGCCTCGCACATAGAAATGAAAGCGGCGAGGTATACGATGGAGTTGGGAGTGAAGTGATGGAGCTGCGCTCTGAAGAAATTCAGGAAACTCCGGAAAAAAGGATGGGGTGGCAGAGAAAACCCTCGGTCGATATGGGTGGCTAGGAGCACGCACTCACCATCGCGGGGTTGAGGCTCGATCTCTCCCCCCGGGAGACGCGCGGCTTTGTGGGGAATGACTCCCCCCTCGACCATGTCGTCGAGGTCCTCTTGCCAGAGCACCGACGGCATCCAGTCGCCCTGGATCCAACCTTTGGGCAGAGCAGTCCTAGAGGAGGATCCGCCCCGAGCAGATCTTTTCCCCTTCCCCTGCGCCGCCGCCTTCTTCGCGCGCTCCAGAGCGGAGGTCTTGCCCTTCGTCATCGTCGCCGGCGAAGTCTCGCATGGGCCTGCTGCACTGGGGCGAGAACGGAGGTGGCGGAAGGGCTTGCGAAGGAAGAGAGGAAGAAGAAAGCAGAAAGGAGCGCACGGCTTGGAAACCCCGAGCCGGCAACTTATAAGGGACCGCTTCCGAGTGGCTGACTGGTAGGCCCAGGCTATCCAGTCAAATCCCGCAGCAGACGCACGCGCAGTACGTGGCGAAAAAGGCGTCGCGAGGATCGAGGAGCCTATGCTTTATCGCTTCCGATTACTGCGGCCACTCCCGTCCCGCGCGCTTCCCAAAATCCGAATCCCGCGACATTCGCGGGCCGCAGAACAACTTGTCAAAACAGAAGACCCCGCCCGCGCCGGCACTTGGTATGTCACAAGTAAAGAAATTCACTCGACGAAAGGCCTGGAATGGATCACGGCGACTGAAAAAGGTTGGCAACGTCATCCGTGACGATTGACCCGAAGCGAGGCACTCACGTAGCCCAAAGAGCCAGTCGGGGAGTTCCCCAACTCTTTCCCCACTCAAAACCTCGATCCATTCAGGGGCTAATGATGAAGCTACGTACCTAGGGTAGGGGCACGGACCCGTCCAAAGAGACCTACCCAAGGACGTCCCTAGAGGAAGTCACCTTTCAATCGACTTGAAGGTATCCCACTCGACGGATTCAAGACATTCGACCAAGAAGCTATCACTCGACCACGAAGCCAACCACTCGACTGCCAGAAGACCTAAAGTCACTCCGCAGGAAAATGGTCGGCTATTGAGTAGTCTTTATGGTCATTATAGCACTTTATTAGGGGCGTTACCAGTAACGCCCGACCCTAAATGTACCTTAAACCCTGCATTACTGAGGGCAGGAGGGGGCCGGCGAACTCTATATAAGCCACCCCTCCTCAGTATGAAGGGTTCGCACCCCTGTTATTCACACGCCAGTAATCCAATCGACCGCCTCCGGGCACCGAGACGTAGGGCTGTTACTTCCTCCGCAAAGGGCCTGAACTCGTACATCTTGGTGTGTTTACAACTTCCCAATAGCTGAGACCTAGCCTCTCCATACATACCCCCCTACATCACTGTCAGAGTTAGAACCACGACACCGGCCCCTCTCTCTCTTTTCCCTTCTCCGCGAGTCCTATTCCAACTAGGATTGGGGGGGGGGAATCCTACTCCCAGAGGGAGTAGGACTCTCCTGGCGCGCCCTATGTGGCCGGCCAGCCTCCCCCCTTTGGTCCTTTATATACTGAGGTAGAGGCACCCTAGAGACACACAAGTTGATCCACGTGATCTTATTCTTAGCCGTGTGCGGCGCCCCCAGCCACCATAGTCCTCGATAATATTGTAGCGGTGCTTAGGCGAAGCCCTGCAGCAGTAGTACATCAAGATCGTCACCACGCCGTCGTGCTGACGGAACTCTTCCCCGACACTTTGCTGGATCGGAGTCCGGGGATCGTCATCGAGCTGAACGTGTGCTAAAACTCGGAGGTGCCGTAGTTTCGGTGCTTGATCGGTCGGGCCGTGAAGACGTACGACTACATCAACCAAACGCTTCCGTTGTCGATCTATGAGGTACGTAGATCATACTCCCCCCCTTGTTGCTATGCATCACCATGATCTTGCGTGTGCGTAGGAAAATTTTGAAATTACTACGTTCCCCAATAGTGGCATCCGAGCCTAGGTTTTATATGTTGATGTTATATGCACGAGTAGAACACAAGTAAGTTGTGGGCGATATAAGTCATACTGCTTACCAGCATGTCATACTTTGGTTCGGCGGTATTGTTGGATGAAGCGGCCCAGACCGACATTACGCGTACGCTTGCGCGAGACCGGTTCTCCCGACGTGCTTTGCACAGAGGTGCTTGTGGGTGACAGTTTCTCCAACTTTAGTTGAACCAAGTGTGGCTACGCCCGGTCCTTGCGAAGGTTAAAACAGCACCAACTTGACAAACTATCGTTGTGGTTTTGATGCGTAGGTAAGATTAGTTCTTGCTTAAGCCCATAGCAGCCACGTAAAACTTGCAACAACAAAGTAGAGGACGTCTAACTTGTTTTTGCAGGGCATGTTGTGATGTGATATGGTCAAGACATGATGCTGAATTTTATTGTATGAGATGATCATGTTTTGTAACCGAGTTATCGGCAACTGGCAGGAGCCATATGGTTGTCGCTTTATTGTATGCAATGCAATCGTGATGTAATGCTTTACTTTATCACTAAACGGTAGCGATAGTCGTGGAAGCACAAGCTTGGCGAGACGACAACGATGCTACGATGGAGATCAAGGTGTCACGCCGGTGACGATGGTGATCACGACGGTGCTTCGGAGATGGAAATCACAAGCGCAAGATGATGATGGCCATATCATATCACTTATATTGATTGCATGTGATGTTTATCTTTTTATGCATCTTATCTTGCTTTGATTGACGGTAGCATTATAAGATGATCTCTCACTAAATTATCAAGAAGTGTTCTCCCTGAGTATGCACCGTTGCCAAAGTTCGTCGTGCCCAGACACCACGTGATGATCGGGTGTGATAAGCTCTACGTCCATCTACAACGGGTGTAAGCCAGTTTTGCACACGCAGAATACTCGGGTTATACTTGACGAGCCTAGCATATACTGATATGGCCTCGGAACACAGAGACCGAAAGGTCGAGCGTGAATCATATAGTAGATATGATCATCATAGCGATGTTCACCAATGAAACTACTCCATCTCACGTGATGATCGGACATGGTTTAGTTGATTTGGATCACGTGATCACTTAGAGGATTAGAGGGATGTCTATCTAAGTGGGAGTTCTTAAGTAATATGATTAATTGAACTTAAATTTATCATGAACTTAGTCCTGGTAGTATTTTGCAAATTATGTTGTAGATCAATAGCTCGCGTTATTGCTTTCATATGTTTATTTTGATATGTTCCTAGAGAAAAATTGTGTTGAAAGATGTTAGTAGCAATGATGCGGATTGGATCCGTGATCTGAGGTTTATCCTCATTGCTGCACAGAGGAATTATGTCCTTGATGCACCGCTAGGTGATAGACCTATTGCAGGAGCAGATGCTGACGTTATGAACGTTTGGCTAGCTAAATATGATGACTACTTGATAGTTTAGTGCACCATGCTTAAACGGCTTAGAATCGGGACTTCAAAGACGTTTTGAACGTCATGGACCATATGAGATGTTCCAGGAGTTGAAGTTAATATTTCAAGCAAATACCCAAGTTGAGAGATATGAAGTCTCCAACAAGTTCTATAGCTAAAAGATGGAGGAGAATCGCTCAACTACTGAGCATGTGCTCAGATTGTCTGGGTACTACAATCACTTGAATCAAGTGGGAGTTAATCTTCCAGATAAGATAGTGATTGACAGAATTCTCTAGTCACCATCACCAAGTTAGTAGAACTTCGTGATGAACTATAGTATGCAAGGGATGATGAAAACGAATCCCGAGCTTTTCATGATGATGAAATTGATGAAGGTAGAAATCAAGAAAGAGCATCAAGTGTTGATGGTTGACAAGATCACTAGTTTCAAGAAAAGGGCAAAAGGAAGAAGGGGAACTTCAAGAAGAATGGCAAGCAAGTTGCTGCTCAAGTGAAAAAGCCCAAGTTTGGTCCTAAGCCTAAGACTAAGTGTTTCTACTGCAAAGGGACTGGTCACTGGAAGCAGAACTACCCCAAGTGGTTGACAGATAAGAAGGATGGCAAAGTGAACATAAGTATATTTGATATACATACTATTGATGTGTACTTTACTAGTGTTTATAGCAACCCCTCAGTATTTGATACTAGTTCAGTTGCTAAGATTAGTAACTCGAAACGGGAGTTGCAGAATAAACAGAGACTAGTTAAGGGTAAAGTGACGATGTGTATTGGAAGTGGTTCCAAGATTGATATGATCATCATCGCACACTCCCCATACTTTCGGGATTAGTGTTGAACCTGAATAAGTGTTATTTGGTGTTTGCGTTAAGCATGAATATGATTTGATCATGTTTATTGTAATACGGTTATTCATTTAAGTAAGAGAATAAATTGTTGTTCTGTTTACATGAATAAAACCTTATATGGTTACACACCCAATGAAAATAGTTCGTTGGATCTCGATCGTAGTGATACACATAACCATAATATTGAAACCAAAAGATGCAAAGTTAATAATGATAGTGCAACTTATTTGTAGCACCGCCGTTTAGGTCATATTGGTGTAAAGCGCATGAAGAAACTCCATGCTGATGGGATTTTGGAATCACTTGATTATGAATCACTTGATTCTTGCGAACCATGCCTCATGGGCAAGATGACTAAGACTCCGTTCTCCGGAGCGAGCAACTGACTTATTGGAAATGATACATACTGATGTATGCGGTCCGATGAGTGTTAAGGCTCATGGCAAGTATCGTTATTTTCTGAACTTCACAGATGATTTGAGCAGATATGGGTATATCTACTTGATGAAACATAAGTCTGAAACATTTGAAAAGTTCAAAGAATTTCAGAGTGAAGTGGAAAATCATCGTGACAAGAAAATAAAGTTTCTACGATCTGATCGCGGAGACAAATATTTGAGTTACGAGTTTGGTCTTCAATTAAAACAATATGGAATAGTTTCACAAACTCATGCCACATGGAACACCACAGCATAATGGTGTGTCCGAACGTCATAACCGTACTTTATTAGATATGGTGCGATCTATGATGTCTCTTACCGATCTACCACTATCATTTTGGGGTTATGCATTAGAGACAGCTGCGTTCACGTTAAAAGGGCACCATCTAAATCTGTTGAGACGACACCGTATGAACTATGGTTTGGCAAGAAACCAAAGTTGTCGTTTCTTAAAGTTTGGGGTTGCAATGCTTATGTGAAAAAGTTTCATCCTGATAAGCTCAAACCCAAATCGGAAAAGTGTGTCTTCATAGGATACCCAAAAAGTTACTGTTGGGTACACCTTCTATCACAAATCCAAAGGCAAGACATTCGTTGCTAAGAATGGATCCTTTCTAGAGAAGGAGGTTCTCTCGAAAGAAGTGAGTGGGAGGAAAGTAGAACTTGATAAGGTAATTGTACCTTCTCCCTTATTGGAAAGTAGTTCATCACAGAAATCTGTTCCTGTGACTACTACACCAATTAGTGAGGAAGCTAATGATGATGATCATGTAACTTCAGATCAAGTTACTACCGAATCTCGTAGGTAAACCAGAGTGAGATCCGCACCAGAGTGGTACGGTAATCCTGTTCTGGAGGTCATGCAACTTGACCATGACGAACCTACGAACTATGAAGAAGCGATGGTGAGCCCAGATTCCGCAAAATGGCTTGAGGCCATGAAATCTGAGATGGGATCCATGTATGAGAACAAAGTATGGACTTTGGTTGACTTGCCCGATGATCGGCAAGCAATTGAGAATAAATGGATCTTCAAGAGGAAGACGGACGCTGATAGTAGTGTTACTATCTACAAAGCTAGAATTGTCGCAAAAGGTTTTCGACAAGTTCAAGGTGTTGACTATGATGAGAATTTCTCACTCGTATCTATGCTTAAGTCTGTCCGAATCATGTTAGCAATTGCCGCATTTTATGAAATCTGGCAAATGGATAAACAAAACTGCATTCCTTAATAGACTTATTAAAGAAGAGTTGTATATGATACAACCAGAAGGTTTTGTCAATCCTAAAGGTGCTAACAAAATATGCAAGCTCCAGCGATCCATCTATGGACTGGTGCAAGCATCTCGGAGTTGGAATATATGCTTTGATAAGCTGATCAAAGCATATAGTTTTATACAGACTTGCGATGAAGCCTGTATTTACAAGAAAGTGAGTGGGAGCACTACAACATTTCTGATAAGTATATGTGAATGACATATTGTTGATCAGAAATAATGTAGAATTATTCTGCAAAGCATAAAGGAGTGTTTGAAAGGAATTTTCCAGAAAAGACCTCGATGAAGCTGCTTACATATTAAGCATCAAAATCTATAGAGATAGATCAAGACGCTTGATAAGTTTTTTCAATGAGAACATACCTTGACAATATTTTGAAGTAGTTCAAAAATGGAACAGTCAAAGAAAGAGTTCTTGGCTGTGTTACAAGGTATGAAATTGAGTAAGACTCAAAGCCCGACCACGACAGAAGATAGAAAGAGAATGAAAGTCATTCCCTATGCCTCAACCATAGGTTCTATAAAGTATGCCATGATGTGTACCAGATCTATTGTATACCCTACACTGTGTTAAGCAAGGGAGTACAATGGTGATCTAAGAGTAGATCACTGGACATTGGTCAAAATTATCCTTAGTGGAATAAGGAAATATTTCTCAATTATGGAGGTGACAAAAAGGTTCGTCGTAAAAAGTTACGTCGATGCAAGTTTTGACATAGATCTGGATAACTCTAAGTCTCGATCTAGATACATATTGAAAGTGGGAGCAATAAGCTAGAGTAGCTCCGTGCAGAGCATTGTTGACATAGAAATTCGCAAAATACTTATGGATCTGAATGTAACAGACCCATTGACTAAAATTATCTCACAAGCAAAACATGATCACACCTTAGTACTCTTTGGGTGTTAATCACATAGCGATGTGAACTAGATTACTGACTCTAGTAAACCCTTTGGGTGTTGATCACATATCCATGTGAACTATGGGTGTTAATCACATGGTGATGTGAACTATTGCTGTTAAATCACATGGCGATGTGAACTAGATTATTGACTCTAGTGCAAGTGGGAGACTGAAGGAAATATGCCCTAGAGGCAACAATAAAGTTATTATTTATTTCCTTATATCATGATACATGTTTATTATTCATGCTAGAATTGTAATAACCGGAAACATAATACTTGTGTGAATACATAGACAAACAAAGTGTCACTGGTATGCCTCTACTTGACTAGCTCGTTAATCGAAGATGGTTATGTTTCCTAACCATAAACAAAAGAGTTGTTATTTGATTAACGGGATCACATCATTAGGAGAATGATGTGATTGACATGACCCATTCCATTAGCTTAGCACCCGATCATTTAGTATGTTGCTATTGCTTTCTTCATGACTTATACATGTTCCTATGACTATGAGATTATGCAACTCCCGTTTGCCGGAGGAACACTTTGTGTGCTACCAAACGTCACAACGTAACTGGGTGATTATAAAGGAGCTCTATAGGTGTCTCCAAAGGTAAATGTTGGGTTGGCGTATTTCGAGATTAGGATTTGTCACTCCGATTGTCGGAGAGGTATCTCTGGGCCCTCTCGGTAATGCACATCACTTAAAGCCTTGCAAGCATTGCAACTAATGAGTTAGTTGCGGGATGATGTATTACAAAATGAGTAAAGAGACTTTCCGGTAACGAGATTGAACTAGGTATTGGAATACCGACGATCGAATCTCGGGCAAGTAACATACTGATGACAAAGGGAACAACGTATGTTGTTATGCGGTCTGACCGATAAAGATCTTCGTAGAATATGTAGGAGCCAATATGGGCATCTAGGTCCCGCTATTGGTTATTGACCGGAGACATGTCTCAGTCATGTCTGCATTGTTCTCGAACCCGTAGGGTCCGCACGCTTAAGGTTACGATGACAGTTATATTATGAGTTTATGCATTTTGATGTACCGAAGGTTGTTCGAAGTCCCGGATGTGATCACGGACATGACGAGGAGTCTCAAAATGGTCGAGACATAAAGATTGATATATTGGAAGCCTATGTTTGGATATCGGAAGTGTTCCGGGTGAAATCGGGATTTTACCGGAGTACCGGGAGGTTACCGGAACCCCCCGGGGAGCTAGATGGGCCTTAATGGGCCTTGGTGGAAAAGAGAAGAGGCAGCCCATAGTGGGCTGCGCGCCCCTCCCCTCCCTTGGTCCGAATTGGACAAGGAGAGGGGGCCGGCCCCTCTCTCTCTTTTCCCCCCTCCGCGATTCCTATTCCAACTAGGATTGGGGGGGGAATCCTACTCCCAGAGGGAGTAGGACTCTCCTGGCGCGCCCTATGTGGCCGGCCAGCCTCCCCCCTTTGGTCCTTTATATACTGAGGCAGAGGCACCCTAGAGACACACAAGTTGATCCACGTGATCTTATTCTTAGCCGTGTGCGGCGCCCCCAGCCACCATAGTCCTCGATAATATTGTAGCGGTGCTTAGGCGAAGCCCTGCAGCAGTAGTACATCAAGATCGTCACCACGCCGTCATGCTGATGGAACTCTTCCCCGACACTTTGATGGATTGGAGTCCGGGGATCGTCATCGAGCTGAACGTGTGCTAAAACTCGGAGGTGCCGTAGTTTCGGTGCTTGATCGGTCGGGCCGTGAAGACGTACGACTACATCAACCAAACGCTTCCGTTGTCGATCTACGAGGTACGTAGATCATACTCCCCCCCTCGTTGCTATGCATCACCATGATCTTGCGTGTGCGTAGGAAATTTTTGAAATTACTACGTTCCCCAACACCTGTTGTGTATGACAAGGAGCAAATCATCAAAAACATTTTCAATAACTCATGGCTGACTATTGAGAACACACATTGTTGCAATTTGAACATGAGTGAACTAAGTAAGCAATCATCATCAACTAAACTACACTGGCATACTAGAACTACATTGGCACACCGCAGAATGGATTATAGATCACATTGCACATATCTATGCTGCAATTTGTATAGATTATAGATTTTTCTATTGCAGGTAGGTAGGTTGCAAGTCATGCTTGGATTAAGGGCCCCTGGGGTTATGCTTATATAATCAAAAAATTACATTACTCAGGTGCACAAGCACAATGCAGATCAAAACCGAATCAAGGCTTGACCATTAATAGAACACTGAAGGGGTAACACAGACCACACGCTCAGATTAGCAGCAGAACACCCCAGTCGACGACTACTACTACCCGGAGGATGCCTACTACTACGTGGAGACTGCCGACGACCAGGAGTAGTTAGGAGGTCCCAGGCAGGAGGCCTTCCCTTTTCGATCGTTGTTTCTTTTGCGTTTGCCTTCTTAAGATAGTCTTGTCTAACTTATGTTTATACTCAGACATTGTTGCTTCCGCTGACGCTTGTGTATCGAGCTTGTATTCGAGCCCTCGAGGCCCCTGGCTTGTAATATGAATCTTGTATTATTTTAATTTGTGTCTGGAGTTGTGTTATGATATCTTCCCGTGAGTCCCTGATCTTGATCATACACATTTGTGTGTATGATTAGTGTACGGTTGAATCGGGGGCGTCACAGCTTGACAGGGGACGGCGGCATCAGCGGCGGTATGACACAGTTGTCAGAAGCGGAGAGTGTGATGGCCTTGTTGGAAATATGCCCTAGAGGCAATAATAAAATGGTTATTATTATATTTCCTTGTTCATGATAATTGTCTATTCTTCATGCTATAATTGTATTAACCGGGAACCGTAATACATGTGTGAATACATAGACCACAACAAGTCCCTAGTGAGCCTCTAGTTGACTAGTTCGTTGATCAATAGATGGTTGTGGTTTCCTGACCATGGACAGTGGATGTCATTGATAACAGGATCACATCATTAGGAGAATGACGTGATGGACAAGACCCAATCCTAAGCATAGCACAAGATCGTGTAGTTCGTTCGCTAGAGCTTTTCTAATGTCAAGTATCATTTCCTTAGACCATGTGTAATGCCCACGATGTGGCTGAAAGATCGTGGATGTCGCCTAGAGGGGGGGGGGTGAATAGGCATTTTAAAATAATTACGGTTCAGGCTTGAACAAATGCGGAATAAACCTAGCGGTTAATTTGTCAAGCACAAAACCTACAACAACTAGGCTCACCTATGTGCACCAACAACTTATGCTAAGCAAGATAAACTACTAGGTGATAGCAAGATATATGACAAGAAACAATATGGCTATCACAAAGTAAAGTGCATAAGTAAAGAGCTCGGGTAAGAGATAACCGAGGCACGCGAAGACGACGATGTATCCCGAAGTTCACACCCTTGTGGATGCTAATCTCCGTTTGGAGCGGTGTGGAGGCACAATGCTCCCCAAGAAGCCACTAGGGCCACCGTAATCTCCTCACGCCCTCGCACAATGCAAGATGCCGTGATTCCACTAAGGGACCCTTAAGGGCAGTCACCGAACCCGTACAAATGGCAACCCTTGGGGGCGGTCACCGAACCCGTACACTTTGGAAACCCTTGGGGGCGGTCACCGGTACCCGTCAAATTGCTCGGGGCGATCTCCACAACCTAATTGGAGACCCCGACGCTTGCCCGGAGCTTTACACCACAATGATTGAGCTCCGAACAACACCAACCGTCTAGGGCGCCAAAGCACCCAAGAGGAACAAGCTCTAGGGTGCCCAAACACCCAAGAGTAATAAGCTTCTCAAACTTCACTTCCACGTATCACCGTGGAGAACTCAAACCGATGCACCAAATGCAATGGCAAGGGCACACGGAGTGCCCAAGTCCTTCTCTCTCAAATCCCACTGGAGCAACTAATGCTAGGGAGGAAAATGAGAGGAAGAACAAGAAGGAGAACACCAAGAACTCCAAGATCTAGATCCAAGGGGTTCCCCTCACATAGAGGAGAAAGTGATTGGTGGAAATGTAGATCTAGATCTCCTCTCTCTTTTCCCTCAAAAACTAGCAAGAATCCATGGAGGGATTGAGAGTTAGCAAGCTCAAAGAAGGTCAACAATGGGGACAAAAACGAGCTCAAGAGATGGGGAACCATTGGGGAAGAAGACCCCCTTAAATAGGTCCCCACGAATCTGCCCGTTATGTACAGAATAACATAGGAGCGGTACAACCTCTATGAGCACCGGTACAACTGGTAACAGGCAATAAGCGGTACAACCGGCCCACAACCGCCCAACAACCGCACCACAACAGAGACCAGTCCGGTGGTATGACCGGTACAACCTCCGGACCAATTCTGGAGCGGTACAACCGCTCCAAACACCGGTTGTACCGGTCAAGCGGTACAACCTCTCCATGGGGCGGTACAACCTCTTTGTGTAAAACAGGCAATATCAAAACAGCCACAACTTTCGCATACGAGCTCCGAATTCAATGAAACCAAGTTTGTTGGAAAGCTAATGACAAGGGCTAACACAATCTTGAGA